>NC_133389.1:99325472-99472972 GCF_047511655.1 Castor canadensis | reverse complement strand
ACCATAACATAAAATATGAGTTACTTACAATAACTAATTTTAATCCCATCTGCTAAGTATGACAACATTAGCATTTCCACTTAATTAAAAACACCCTTAAAGCAGCAATGTTTTAATCACTCCATTTTATTTACTCTCCTCCAGTGTCACATATAATTGTAACTTTTTATTTTTTAATAATGAGGGATTTTTTTTCCTCCTTGCATCACACAAAAAAGTGCTGTCGATAATTAGCAGTCTTCTGTTATTAGTAGACTCAGGTGTCACAACTGTGTCTCATCCTCATTACAGTAAAAAATTTCACCTATCAGATTCATTATTGCTAGATAATGCAACTGAGAGCCTTTGCAGGCCCTCCAGAAAAGTAATTCAGCCAAGCAAAATTATCAGCTAATTATATTTAGAATCAAAAGCCCAACAACTATTTGCAGATAAATTGTATGAATTGAAGTGAATAGATCTGAATATTAAGATTCATAGATTTAGCAGATGATTTGTTAATTGGAATAAAAAGGTCATTCACTAGTCATTTTAACAATAGATCAATTGGAACCCTATTTATTATTTAACTGGTGGTGCATAAGGATCAAAATGATGAATAATTGTATTATTGTCTTGGTGATAATTTTTTTCAAAATAATAAAATATGAGACACTAATGTATACATAAATTTGTTTTAAAATATTAAAGCCTTGTTCATGTATTTTAAAATATAGTCCTGATTTAAATAATATATATAACAAAATTAAGTCAAAAACATAACCAAAAGAGATGGCGATTATTTCTTGATGAGTTAGAAATATAACTATGAATAAGATGATTTATAAATAAAAGTTTAAAATCCAAAATCTATAAATGTTTTTCTTCCTAAATCAAATAATGCTGTTATTATCTTTACTGTGTGATCTTTTAATTAGCAGAGGTTTTTTGGACATGGTATGGAACATACTCATATAATGACTCAAATGTAAGTTGGACTGTGATTTTTCTTTCAGGGAACAGAAAACTCTGACTCAAATCCATTATTAAAAAGCAGATAACATGTGCGTTCTGAAATGCTTGTGACTCCACTTTTGATTTTATGTAATTATAAGAGAATGTTCATACGTATCTGCTTTTCAGTTGGCATGGCATTTTAAAACTGAATGTCTTTGGATAAACTGCATATTTGCTTTTGGTTCATGAAGTATATCATGGGTTTAGATGCTCAAAAGTTTTCTTAATGTTTTACACTACAGTACAGTGTGGTTTATAGCTATGTTTACAATAAGAATTTCTGGTACCTTCCATATGTAGAAAAGAATTAAATGTTATTTTGAGTTGTAAAACTAATAATTGGTCCTTGAACCTTTGTCTTTCTACTGTGTTATCTTGTAACATATATCAATTCTCAAGCAAAACTTTGAACTTGGTATATTTCCAAAGTTTGCAGCTCAAAGTAAATACTTTCCTTTAAACTAATTTCAGTTTAACATAATAAAATAGGGAAAACATCAACCACTTAAAAACAGCTTAAATTGCATGTACTTTGTCACTGTAAATAAACAAGGTAAACATTGACATGACTTTAAATTATTCTTGGGCTGAAAAAAAATCTGCAGTTCAAAATAAATTCCGCCTTTGGTCAACATTTTGGATGCAATTCAAAGTTTCTCATAAAATAAACATATTTTAAAGAGTGTTTTGAATTTCACTGCATAATTTCTAGCCAACAGAAATGACAGTATCTTTAAAGTTTATTATATGTCAGATCAATAACCATTATGTGGACCTAATACAACCATCTAGATATAGTGCCTTCCCTCTACTTAACCCTTACCACTGTGCTGTGGGAAAAAAAACTTCCTAGGGGGGTCCATGGGGAAATTCTCTCGCAAAGCAAAACTTCCGTGTTTATTTAATAATAAAAGTATTATTTCTTAATAAAATGGAAAGTAAGCTGAATGTTTAGTTAAAAAAGCAAAATGTTCATGAAACTAGTTTTCATGGGAGTTTTTCAACAAAGGGAAGAGTTTTACATTCTGCATAATAACAAATTGTTTCAAAGCATGAGCTTAAAATGAAAATGTCCCATCACAACAGATTGTAAGGTTTCTTTTTTTTTTTTTTTTCTGCTGGTTTTAAAAGTGCCTCGATCATTTCTACGGCTTCACTGCTAAAGTTGAGTAATTGCTATTTTATTTAAACATTTTTTTTTAAAATGAACATTCTGAGGCTTTCTAGCATTATTAAGAAAAGCTGTCCATACTTTACCATGTTGTTACATGTGTTTATCTGCTGATTATAAAATGTGTTAAACAGTATTTTAAAAACAAAAAAAATGCAGCACTGCGCTTTGATTAATTCAGTGAACAAAACATATGCTGTTGGTTCTGTTCTATGAAATTTGTATATGATCAATAAAATGTTTTAAAAGAGCAACTTTGGCTTTTAAGACTGTGCTGCCGACCATGTTTTTTGTCCCAGTTAACTCTGGGCTCATACTGTTAACTTAGGCAAACAAAACCACTTTCTGGCTATGTTGCTAATATATTCTTATCCTCTTTCTGAAATTTCTTTAGGTTGGAAGCTGTATATTGTGGTTGTTACCCACTTTGTCCCAAAGATTTGGTTTATCCTGAAATATTTCCAGGTAGTTGTTTTAATGTGCTTTTGTCTTCGTTGTGATTTAATACATGATTCATGTTAAATTAGAAAGTTTGAAAATAAACTTAGGCAGGAGCAATTGTTTATTTGGCAAGTCAACATGTTAGTGTTAAGGAAAATTTTATGTGTTTTAATACATTAGAGTAAGCTTATATTTGCCATCTGTTCTTTTAAGATAACAAAAAAAGCAAGTTTTCAAATAGCATTCTTCATTGTTAGCATACACATCCCATAATGATGGATTTTTATAAGCAGGTCAGTGCTGCTACAATTGCTTACAGATTTTTTTAATGATATACACAGAGAAAAATCAAGGACTGAAAGTCACACCAAATTATTTAAACAGTTGACTAGTTAATAATATGCAACTGTTGTAAGGGTACATATGACTATAGTACTAGTTGTTTGAAAAATTTCTCATCACTAAATATATCACATATGCATTGTGTTACATTAGAATAATGTATTTTAATCACCCAGAGGAGATGTCTAAACAGCACAACTACACAGTCTTATTTAGCATTAAACATCCTTGTGAGCTGAGGTAACCTTATAAAATCATGCTTAAATAATGTAAAACACGAGGCGGCACAGAGCAATATGCATTTTTAATTAGTAAAGTGACTAATATCGAGTGTGTGCTTTGAGGTTTTTGTTTCATTAAAAATGTATCTGTTTTTCCTGCAGCTGAATATCTGTATTCTACACCTGAACAGCTCACAAAAAGGCTCCAGAATTTCTGCAAGAGACCAGATATTATAAGAAAACATCTCTATAAGGTAGTTGTTAAGAAGAGATTTACATGGTGTAAATGCCATATTGAAGTACAAAGAAAAAAATCCTTAAAAAGAAACATTTAATTAACGTACTAATGTTTAAAGGAAACATGCTAGGGAGGGATATTAGTTGTTACACTAACAAGGATTAATTAAACTGGATGCCAGTTGTATTAACCTAGGTCTTATGAAATACGTGCACTTAATGCACAGTACATGCTTTTTTAAAATTTAGTGTTTTCTAAGATGACTGTCCTTTACATTTAGCCCCAAGAGGCTTATAAAAATGAACCTGGATTAATGTAACTCATTAGTTTAAAAGGAAGTAAAAGAAAGATTCTACAGTTATACTAATGAGGATAAGCCTTTCTTCCCATCCTAATCAAATCTTTAGTCCTCAAAAACTCAGGTGAATGACATTAGTGAAGTTTGGTGTTCATTTTTTAACTACTTTAAAGACAACTTTCAAAACTCGAATATTTTCCTGGTCTTGTTTAACCATATGACATAAAGATCCTCAGTTTGTTTAGAATTAAGACTGTCAGTTTCATTTTTGAGTGACAAAGGCAAAAGGAAAATAGATAAATAGCATCATCATTCGTTCCCCCCATTCATTATCTTTTTCCCTTATTTGAATCAAAATTTTTACATTGTTGAAATAACAACACAAAGAGGCCCTACTAAAAGTCTTAAGTAACTGAAGTAGGATAAATCTGGTTTATGTGTTTCAAAGGTGGCTTTAGGCCATGAGTGATACACCTTTTTGTATTCTTTGAATGTAGCCTCTTCTTTTTACACAAATTCAGTACAGTTTACCAATCTAGAAGTTTTATAGTCTGGCATGTTTTAATTTTCCTATGCTAATATATAACCACCTATATAAAATACAGTTCTTGCCTTTTTCTCTCTTTTTTCATAGCCTAAAATACATATTTACATAGTGATACATCAAAATATGACTTTGTTTCTCCAGGAAACAGTTAAACTTCAAGAAAAAGGAAGAGAACCAAAAATGCAATTTAACACCCAATTTCAAGCTCATTATCTTTCATTGTCTATTAACTTGGCAATGGTTCAGAAGGTAGCTCATAGTAGTTTAAAATGCTGACTGCACAATTCCAGGCCTCAGGATCACTCTGCGAGTCAGTCCTATTGTATCTTACATACAGGAAGCTTCACAGAGAAGGCAGACCTCCAAGCTTCACTCTAGTATTTCCTACTTTTTAAAGTACAGGAGTAGTTTTGTTTGTATAGAACATACATTGAATTATCTCTCATGTGATAGTCAAAATAGGCAGATTATGAAAATTAAGGAAATATAAACCGTATTAGTATAAATGAATTCATTTTTTATATATGACACAAATGTATTTTCAGTGAACTCAAAGTTAAATTACTGATTTTTGTTTATTTAGGTGTTCTGCATCCAGTAAATTTTTGGTGGAGTATTTACAAATGTATTTCCACCACCAAAATTTATCAGTTCTTTTTGTGTTGCTTCAGGTTAAACCTTATTAACCCTGTTACCCTATATCTGTGAATTTTTAACCATTTCAAAAGTTCCTACAACAAGTTGTCTGTAGTTAAAAAAGAAAGCAGATCTCCAGCTAAAATATTTTAATCCAATTACTGCCATAACATAGCTAAATTATTTATTTTACAAATAACTTCTGGGAAAATTCTGATAGAATGGTAGCTTAGTGGTATGATGTTAATATACAGAATTCTTCATATAGCTTAAAAAATACCTATACTTTAAATATTGCTTCATTGAGTTTTTACATGTGAATCCTTATATATTTTTTTAGTTTGTAAATCATAAAATCCTCCATTTCAATGTTTCATAAATTAGTAATTCAGATATAAGCATTTATATGTATAATTTAAATGTTTTTATCATGGACTTTTTATTATAAATTTACAATATGCCTTCATATATGTCCTCATTCATAGACCATAGTGATATTACATCTAAAAATCTCAAAAATTAAAGAAATTTGTCCAAAATTACAAGTAACCCATGGTTTTATGATGCAGTTATGAGGATAAATTGGCATGTTGCAGGACATATAGTTTAAAAATCATAGGAAGGAGCATGGACTTGGTGTGTCCAGGAGAGTAAAACTTACACTTAAAACATAAAAAAAGAATGTCTTCTAAAGACACAATAAATTATGATAATTTTTTCACCTTATGTCTTATAAAAATATGCACATTTTCAGGTAACATTTGTTTTCACGAAGTACTAGAGAGTTATCTCTTCCAAGGCAGCTTTTTGTGTACTTTTCTTATGCAATTAAAGTGTCTTTCTTCTATGAAGAGAATATGAGGTTTTTTGTAGATTTATTCCACTGGACAGTGCTGTTTTGCTTTTATAAAGCATATGCTTCTAAGATCTAAAAACATACCATGTCGCTGAATTCTTTAATTTGTTTCTTTTACATTTTTACACCTTATTCTTTTTGTTGTTAAAATTTACAATTTAAAATCATTTCAGCTTCTTTTCATATGGAGTTCACTTTAGGATAGAATTTTTCATACGAATTCACACTTAGAAATTTAATGGCTAGAATAAGGCTACTAACACTTGGCTTTCTTCTCACAAGAGACATTATACTTTCAATATGAGTTAGAGTTTGAAGGCTATAACTTGAATCAGGATTTGAAACAGAATGCTAGATATTGAAAAACAGAAACAGAATTTACTTTTTTTCTTAAACTGATTTGACTACAGAATTCTGTGTCCATGACTTCTCACCTGAAATGATTTCAGGCCCTAGATATTTAAATTCCTCCAAATGTGTGCTTTCTCTTTCCCTCTCCCTCTCTCTCTCCCTCTCTCTCTCCCCTTTTCTCTCTCTCTCTCTCTCTCTCTCTCTCTCTCTCTCTCTCTCTCTCTCTCTCTCTCTCCCCCTCTCTTCCCTTCTCTCTCTCTCTCTCACACCCACACCCACACACACACTTAGAATCTTTAGAGAAATCTAATGCATACAAAATTTAAATGTTTCTTAACACTCTTAAAATTCTAAAACCAAATGTATGGTTTAGTCATTGATTATAACTTTCTTTCTTATAACTGTAGGATATACCCTTCTCTATAGAGCTGAGACAGATGTATTGACCATGTGCTTGCCTAGAAAAAAATTGGTTCCACTTCATCCACAATAGAGAGCTCTTTCAGACTACTAAACCTTCCTTGAGCACAAATTTCTAGAAAAAATTATAACATAGCCAGCCATAGATTAACGTCTCACACTAACAATGGTTATTCCTTTCCAACCCAAGCAAGTTTATACCATGAAGTTTTTAACCTCACTTTTACTATGTGATTTTACTTGTTGAAATTTTCCACCAATTGTTTAAGACCAGTACTTCATAGTTTTAGATAATCTTTTATCATTTTATTTTAAAATGCTTTTTAAAATGTATAGATAGCCCCCTTGTTAGCAGTATTGAAAACAGAACAAGAGTACAAATGGAGCACTTGTATAAGGTATATACCACCTGAACTAAAAGAAGAGATTTTCATTCCTGTCCTATTTTCTCTTTTACTTTTATTTACAAACTGAGCAATAATCTGTGATGAAGACAGGAGGTGTTATTCTCTCTTTTGCTATTTGCAAGTGAACTGTAGTTTTTTTAAGTTTTTTTTTTGTTTGTTTTGTTTTTTTTAGTTTGTCCTCCTCTTCAAGTTCTTCAACATTTAAGAGACCTGCTGTTATTTGAGGAGAGAATTTTCAGTTTGATGCTTAAAACTAATTCCAAACAATGATTAAGCTTACAATTTAGACTCCATGCCCAGAAAAGCCATTTGTGGTTGTCTTAATTATGTCAGGCTACATCTATTCAAACCACAGCCAAGCCACTTTAAGTTTTCTCCAGCAGACTGGTCACTTTAGAGCCCCTTTTAATTTGAGCTTATGTTCCAGATACGAACAAGGTGTTGCGCACTGCTATTAACACTCCTCCAGAGTCCTTACTTTTTCCTTAAAAATGAAAATGTAAATATTCTGACATTCTAAGGACTTCTAAAATCTCTCAACTGGACCAGCAAAATTTAAGGCAAATTCTCAGCCTCAAACTTTTTCTCTTTTTTTTTCTCTCTCTATATTCTTTCCTCCCTTCTTCTTTTCCTTCTCTTTCCCCCTTCCTCCCTTCCTTTTCTCTTCTTCTCTTGATTTTATTTGGTTCGGTTTTCCTTTGATTAGTCTAAATAAAATAAAAGCAAGAAACCCTTAACATAATAGATATGTTTGGCCGATTAAAAGCAGTTAGAGGTTTTGTCTTTCTCTGCTCTTCATTTACAGCCTGGCTTTAGGTGATTTCTTGGCCTCTATATGATTCATCTACAAATCTAGAAGAATTTTTTTCAATAGTAATAGCATTTTCCCCCTGAGGTAGTGCTATAATGAAATAATGAATATAAACCCATTTGTAAATGTGAAGCACTTTATAAATTCCATGTAATAGAAAAGGCATTTGTCTTGTGTCTTCACTGCTTATAAGTAGAATTCACATTAGCAAAAACATGTATTAAGAGTGTTGTGTATCTTATGTTTATAAAAAGTTAAAAGTTGGATGATAAACTTCTAATAGCCGTCATCCATAACATAAACCAGGAAATATGTGCGCAGCAGAATGTACCCATTTGGGGGGGGAAAAAAAACAGTGTTTTTCTGCTATAGTTGGAAATACAGTGACACTTTAAGCCAATCAGAAACTGGGATTTCCTGAGGTGATGGAACTCAAGAACCATTTACTTGGTGGTTTTTGAAATACAATTGATGCAAGTGATAAAAACATGCACTCTGAATTTTCAGCCTTCTCTCGTATTTCAGTAGTTCATGCTTCTTCATTGCTTGCTCTTCTTTCCCTCCTCCTTGTTACAGGGTGAAATGGTTCCGTTCTCTTGGGCAGCCCTTCATGGTAAATTCAGGTCTCTGCTTACAACAGAACCTAAGGAAGATTTGTGACAGATGGGGCTAAGTCACAAACTTGCAGCCTAAGGCAGAATCTGAAGAACTTTCCAGAGTGTGCCCATATTTACCTGATCAGAGAGAAAAGAAAATCTGCAGAGGAAGCTGAGCCTGGCTGCTTGTCATAGCTGACACAGAGCCATCTGCCACAAACCTGTGGCGGCTTCAGATCTCCAATCCCTGCCACCACCCCAACTCAAATTAAATACAGATTCCTAGAGACGTTATGATGGTTACACATGTCCTCGGCATCACATGTAGGAGACTGTTCAAAAAAAAAATATGTGGCCTGTTGTATAACCGCACTCATGTATCCCATATGTGGTGCCACATTGAATTTCCGGTTGAATCCATTTTTATCCTTTGTACTGGATGACATGGTGCCTGAATTCTTTCTTTTTGCCGACACGATGGCAGCCAAACTGCAGCTTCAAACGCTCATACTTGGCTGGGTTTCTACCTGGGCTGCCAGGTTATCATTGGAGCCTTCTTGTGTCCTCAAAGGGCCACAGAGCCTGAAAGGAGGATCAGAATGCAACCAGATTAATGGGGCAGCCACCTCAGAATTGTTTGTGGGCAAAAATCTGCTTTAGCACTTTTCCTTTAGCAAATTAATGATTCTCTGGCACAGGAGTTTTTAAGTGAAGGTATTAATAAGGGGTCTGGCAGGTACTCCCATGATTCACATAGTTACATTTGCATTTAATTAATCTTAAAGAAAGTTGCAGAATAAACAGCTGTAATTCGGACAAACATGGCAGATACAGTCAGTGGAGCCCTCTCACCCATAAAATGAGCACTGAGATACTTGTTTTAATTTTCTCCAGGGGTTAAAATAGAAAAATTAAAATACTTCTAACAAAACCAGTAATTTTAATACAAATATCCTTCAAAAATATTTGCATCCAGCTACAAATACAGTCTTTGAAAGATAAATTACTTTTGATTCCAATAGTCAAGCTACTGTATTTGTTGATAAAAAAATGTTCTGAATGACTAGATTGCAAAATAAATTTTTAATGAAGTGCCCACTGCAGTTTTTAATTAGCATATTCATTTACGTGTAAGTGTATATCTATCTGTATGTTTCTCACTGAACATTTTCCTTGTCAGAGACAACAAATACAATTGTTTCTTTTCTGGATGAACAAGGATCTGTTTTGCAAATGTTTGTAAGATATTATGACATTTCCAAGATTTTCTTTGCATTCTGGAAAGCAGGAGGTAAACATTTGTAGTCATTAAGGTAAAGTCTGTTGATAAACCATCTTCTGTTACTGACAGGTAAATTGTAACTTTCCTAGCTTTTGAAATGAGTATTTTCTATACACTGCAGAGTAAGGAGAAGCCAGGGAAAGGTGGCTAGACAAGTGCCAAACCTGGCTATCTGGCTTCTAGAAGGGCTGAGTGATCTTGTAAGCATCAAAGTTGGAGCAGTCAGTGGTACCAAAGTTCAATAGAGCCCATATAACAGATAGCAAAATTGAAAGCAAGGAATAGATCAAGGTTCGGAAGCTAGACACAGCCCTCAGATGAGATTGGGTGCATTCAGGGTGGTATAACCATAGACCAGACACAGTCCTCAGGATACAGGCAGTCTTGCAGATCAGTGAAAGCAGTTCAGTCCATGAGGCCTGGCAATTTCAAAATAAAGAGGCAGATGCAACAAGCTCAGTCTTTGAACAGAGACTTCTCTCCACATCAAGCATGAGCTCTATAGTTTATGATGGGCCCCTATACCACTAGCCTGTAGTTCTTTCTTACAGGGAGGTCACTGAACAAATTACCTTCTCATTCATAAAACAAAAGGCTTAGGAACTATTTCAGAAGTCCCTTCCAGTCTAAGACTGTGTACCTTGGGATCTGGCAGAGATTCTCCATTTGAGAGAAAAATTAAGGATTTAAAAAGTTCATAGACATTTAATTCTCTTGAGTAAGGGTTTACTTTAATACTCTTCAGTGAAATGAACTATTCAGAAAGGTTCTGTATCACAAATGACATCTTCTAAGACAATAGATCTTACATTCAAGAAACAATGCTTAGTTTTGCTTTGTTTTTCTATTCTGAAAGTATTCTGGTGGATAAGATCTTACATGCACAGCTATCCATGTATTTTCTTACTAACCAGTGGGCGGGGGGTGGGGGGAAGAACTAAATATCTTTCAGAGAATCTATCTGAAACATTTGAACATTTTCCTCTTTTTTTTTTTTTGCCAGTATGATTTTGAATGTTGCCTCTGTATGGGTAGCATAAATTCTTGGTTACACCCAGAATTCAAATCAAATTTTGTCTTTAGCTATGCCCATCATTCCTTTGAGCATAAAACTTACATTAAAGCTATTACTTAAGAAAACTATGCTGTCAAATTTGGCACTAGCACGTGTACTTCTCAGCAACCTTGGTATAGTAGAATACATGTTAGCTGAAGTCAATGGATAACTGAAAGTACAACTTGACTCATTAATTCTTATTTTCCTGGAAAAAATCCCCACATTTCTTGTTTTAAGTAGATTACTTTTACCCTTTCAAAGTAAATCATTAAACCAAATTAATTTTAAATATCTTTAGAAGTCTGCCCATTATCAAGTCCTCAATGCAATAAGATGCTCGCCCTAAATTTACTTTGTTTCTATATTAAATAATGGCGTACCTAGTTCTTATCCTAACTTGTTTATGCAGTGTTGATCAGAAATAGGTCAAAAGGCCTTTGTCAAGATATTTCTACTTTAGCAGGTATCCTACAAATACAGGTAAGCTTTAATGTCCTGCTCTTATTCTCAGTTCTTCAGACATGGCATATAAAGATAACAGCAGAAACCATAAATCAGTGGAAACCCTTACCCACAGAAAACTGCATAGATTAATTTCAACACCTTGAAATGCATCTGGAAACAAAGATTTCATTTTATGTTGAAACTTAATTATATTTGATATTTTTAAAAGTAAAATCTGTTTTGAGAAAGCATCTGCTACCCAGAAATATTACGAACCACAAAAGAAATTTCATTTAAGTCTCAAGATAGTTTGTATGGATGATAGAATCAGTCTTTAAATAATATCCCAAGCCATTCTTTAATGATGACATATTCTGTGATTCTTATTCTCCTATAAACTATTGGCAGGTATCACCCTTTCTACTTCAATTAAAAATTGGTCAGTATTTGCTGTCAGATCTTATATCTAACAATGAAGAGATTAAATCCATCAACTTAAACATGTTTCATCTTAACCAAACTGAGATACAGGAGGACAACTGATTCTTCTATATTATGCCCTCCCTTCAAAGCTATTCATTAAAGTAGAACTGGGAAAATTTTTAAGCAATTCCACCAGCTGCTCAAAGATACGTAAATATGTGATTAAAGTATTACTCAAAAAAAAAAAAAAAAGATAGCCATTAACACCAACTTTATAATAATGGTTACTTCAGAGAAGTTCCAGTGTAAAGAAAAAGACATCTGCGGGAGGGGACACATTCTCTGTACAGCTAACAGTCTTTTTCTAAAGCTAGATCTAGGTCTATAAAGGCTTATTACTAGTCATTACTTATGACTTTTTACATGTCTTAAATGTTACTAGATATACCCTTCCATAGGAGTTATTAATACTTTGAGAAGCACGTGGTTAGTTTTGCTTGCAACGCCATCCTAAACATTTTGTGATTTCCTAAACTGTTGATTGACTCACAAAACCATTTCCCTCTGACAGTAATAAAAGCTGTTCCAACTGACAATGTTACATAAGAAGATTTCCCTCTACTTACCAGGAGCCAAAAACTTCACTTCAACCCTGAAACAAGTCATACTATGGAGAAAGTCAGACTTGGCTCTCTAGGGATTCCTTTGTTGGGAGTTGCTGATCCCCATTTTCACCTAATGCCTGTGTCACTATACATGCAAACAGAAAGCTACATCTCTGTGAACTCCCTTTTGAAAGTACTGAGTAAGATGAAGACACAAGTTAAATTCACCATGTTTTCATCTCGAAAAATTCAGAGATGCATGGTAGAATACAGAAATTCTCAGCTCTTAACCACACTGCCCATTTCACATATACCTGTCCTCTTTCTTCTTCAAGACAAAATAGTGAATTGTGTCCTGTCATTGCCATCCCCCTACCCCAGGAGAAGGAAGCTCCTTCTAGTATCCTTAGGATGCCCTTGTTGCATGGAAGGCACACACGGCTTCAAGAACCAGGATCCTCATCCCTCATTTTTCTAAATTAGCACTTAAAATCAACACATCAGATCCCTTATTCTTTCTCATAGCTCAATGATTATGAATTTCAACCCTAGGAGATGTTCCTAATTGTTTTCATAAGCTGAATTGATGACCTTTAGGAGATAATCTAAAAAACATATTACTGTCCTGTCAGTCCCTGTTTAAATAACAGGCATAATATAGAATCCTAGAAGCTGTGACTCTACTAGGAATATGTACTTGTGTAACCTTTCTCTAGGAATGTGAAGTCCTTTGTATTTGACAATTTAATGTTTCCCATATCATTTCACAATTGAGAAAATTAAGGCATATAGTGCTATATTTAGAAAACAGAGCATATTAGAGATACTGAAAGACTTTGTGCCTGGGACTTCACTGTTGTTTGTGTGTCTTTCAGGAAGCACCAAATTCAAGAGCATAACTCAAATGGACCCCTACTTCTCTTGTATCTCTCTTCCCCACCAAGCAAAGAGTAGCAGAGGTGGTGCTTTGTGAATCACACTGTTGGTTGGTGATAAAAAGAACGTGAGAGACCATGAAGTATGGCCAGTATTTTAAGTGTTTTATTGTTACTATTATTCTGCCTTTAAAGAGGCAGTCTCTACCTCTTAACCCTAACAAGCGCCCCACCCCCCAATTTCCTGTGGCCTTATAGTGGGCTGGACTCATATATTTAGGAAACTTCTCTGGCCCTCCTGATAAGCATTTGTTTTTGTGACCTTTCCACTTTAGATATAGGGAAGCTGAGGGCCTAAGGAGAAGTTGACCTGCTTGGGTCTGGTGGTAGTAGAAAGAGGTCTGGACCTCAGATTTTCTGGGGCTCTTTCTTTGGGTTGTGCTCAGCTCCATTGGTGGAAACCAGCCCTTAAAGAAGAAGGAGGAAATACTTGTTCCACCTATTTTCCCTTTTTCTTCTTTTACCCTTTGCTATCAGAAGAAACAAATGTCAATAGGTTACTAATACCTTACTATAGATTTATAACATGTTTCACCTGGCTATATTTGTATTCTAGCAATAGAAAAGAACTGATTTCTGGTACTGAAATTTCTGATTCTGTAGCACCTGTGATATTTCTGAACCGCTGACTCTTCTCTGTTGCTTTTAAAATCATGCAGTGATGAAGTTGCTCATCCACGTAGATGTAGGGCTACAAAAGGTACCCCTGCATTCTCACCTGGGGCAAAGGGCTGAGGATCAGAGGGAGCAGGTGGCGGCAGCAGCACCTTCAACTGTGCAGTGCTGGGTCTGCTGCATCTCATCCCAATAGATAACCCAGAAATTACATCCTGAAACTTATTTTCCTGGAAAGAAAAGGAAGGGGAGGAAAAACTTTAAAAGAAGATACTTTTAATGTTGTATTAGAATGTAATTCATAGGGAAATTTATGCCTGAGATATGAATTTCTGAAAATAGGGGTTTTTAAAGGAAAACACTGACACATCCTTAATTATAGAGTAATAAATATCAGTGGTATATTATCTTCTGATATTTCCTTACACAGATATCAAAGCATGCAGCTGTTCCTGAAAATTGATAATCAAGTACAATATATTACATCTTTTACTTACAACACACCCTCCAACTAAGCAGCATCATGGAGCACTTAGCAGTGAGAAGCAGAGCTGCTCATAGTGGAAACCTAACTGAACAAATTGGCTTTGAATTGTAACTTTAGACTTGTAGTCAACCAAAATGCCTGTCCTTGCCAGGAAAGGCATTCCAAAGGCAAAGAACATGCCAAGTAAAAAGCCTTTGGTTCAGGATTATGGAGGCAGTTCTGAAAAGCCAGCATAACTTAATGATCAATCAAGAAAATATAGAGTAGTAACTGTACAATTGAACGATACATAAAAATTGTACGGAGCATTAATAGAGGAGTGGGGAGGTAGAATGGGATTTTACCAGAAAGTATTAAGCTCTTAGAAAGCTCCATTTATTGCCTTTAATCCAGGCAGCAGAAAGAGGGAGGGTGGAATGGTCAAAGAAAAGTATGTGGACAACTGTGGGGGGTAGAGGAGGAAATGAAGGTTAAACAAGGCCAATATGATTCAGAATAAAAGGAAGGGAGGGAAGTATAAGGAGCCAGCTGCAATTACTAAATGTTACATTAAGAAGAGCTGAAATTGAGAGGGGGAGTTCTGGGTATTTTACTAAGTGGATTAATGTCCTCTTCCTTGGGTGTCTGAAATTGCAGATTTTAATTTATTTGGTGCAGGGATTTATTGTGAAATTCTTAATGGCAGGAGGGGGTAAACACTTAAAAGCAGAGAAGAGAAACATATAATAACCTATCAATTTAATTATAATTAACAGAGTTTGAAGTTATGGAGAATGGTAAATCGCCAAAAGAAAGTTTCTTAAATATTTAGTCCATGATAACAGGACTTAAAGGGAAATAAGAGGTACATTCAAAAAGACAAAAAAGGGCTGGGATGTAGCTCGGTGGTACAGCGCTTGCCTAGCATGCGTGAGGCCCTGGGTTCGATCCCAGCACCAAAAAAGAAAAGACAAAAAAAAAAAAACCTCTCCCCAAAAAGACAAAAAAAAATCCCACATAGATGTGTGAAGCCAAGGAATTTGAATGACTTAGGAGCTAGTTTTATTGCCATTCTCCTTTCTCCACCCATTTAAAAAAATAAATCATAACTCTGGCATTTAGAAATCTAGTCATGAACATCATTTATTAATATAAACTAAGTACTGTGCTGTTCTGTGGTGGGTGGTAAGAACACTAACAACAACTGGCCCAAAGCAAGGGCAACAGGATGATCCACTCAAACACAGCAAAGCTGTAAGAAAAGGAAAACTCCTAATTTGCTGTTTTACCGTATTTATTTTACTGAAGGATAAAGCCAAAAAGTGGAGAGGGTGTGGCTAAATGACAGGCCTACTTGCCTAAGAGAAGATTGTTTAAAAGTTCTCTAAATATGTATCAGAAGGCAGGGAGAGGATTGAAACCTTGTGTGTTTTACATCAGTTAATCTGCTTATCTACTTTCTGGGAAGGTAAGAAAGAAGGCTCTCTGTCTTCTACCACTGAAGAAACAATCATATTCTTACGCCAAGTATGCCTGGCTGTCATCTGGCAACCAGTCCAAAGACAACTCAGTTCAGTCATTTGCCTGGCCAGTAAATGTCAGGATCATTTAAATTGGAATTATGGATCAGAAGGTACTTAAGAATTACCGATATGCAGCTACTAATCTTGAATGCAAATAGTATTATTTGGGGTGTGGGCAAATCACGTTACTGGAACCACATGAAAAAGCACTTGGAAATTTTTTTTCTCAAAGTGCTGTGGGGAAATAAGATGGGCGAAAAACATAAAATTGAAAAACTGGGAAGACATCATCTACAAAAAGGAAAACTGGTGAAATGAGTAAGTGGTGTGGCCTTGGTACCTTCAACTGCATCATTTTATCAGCTGAAAATAAACAGCTTACTAACAGACAAACTCTTAATTTCTAAAACTGACCCAGCAACAGCAGGGAGAAAATGCAGAAGGGTGCAGCGGGTGGTGGCTCAGGGAACTTGGAAGTCATCTGCTCTCTACTTAACAGTGTTAGCAATGAGAGTGCAAAACTAGATTTGTAATGTGTGTAGGCTTTAGAGTCTGCATTCTTCTCCATCTTCTCTGCACAATTCAGGACATTGTGGAATTCAACCTGTATCTAGTATCTTAGGGACAAGGTGGAGAATGTTTTGAGATCATGATTAATTAAAAGGAAAGGAATCAAAGTAGACATCTCTCCATTTTCCATTTGATCCGCAGAGTGGAGAGCCCTGGAGGGGAATTTGTGCTCTCTGGTGCTTGCAGCTCCATTCCCTGGCTTTCAGTCCCTTTGGCTTCCCTTCCCCCCTGTTTTTCTAATTCGGCGATACCAGGCCAATAAAATGGAATCTCCAAAATTGCAAAACAAAATGTGTATGTGTGTGCGTGTGTGGTGTATTATCTTACTGAAGATAATATGTTGCAACACTTTAAGCACCAAATTTTAAAACTTAAAAATGTATAAGTAATGAAGTTTTGAAGAAGCAAAATGTGCTCGAGCTGAGTATTTATAGTCTTTTCTGTAAGAAGAGGTGTATCAGCAAACTGTCCTCCTACCGATGGAGCGTGCAGCTGTGATTTGGCCCCAGGCACCACCTACCCAGACTCACTACCTAATGCATTTTACATTTGCACATATTATAAACGGTGGGGGAGAGAAAGGGCCTCCCCCAGCCCCAGCTCTCTGTTTTCGTGTCGCGGCCGTCAACTGACACATGGAAAATGTGGTATATGGTTTGGTTTGCCTTTAATCTGTAATTAAGGATCCCTTGTCTGGGCTTACTACCTCTTTTCTCCTTTCCTCCCTGCCTCTCATTTCTCCCTCCCTCGGTGGGATCTGGCCCCGCGCTGTAGGTTGGGGACTCTAGGGGTCACGGGGTGGGGGATGGCGGGAGAGCGGGAGCTAGAGGCACTGGGCGCTACCCGGGCCCCTGCTGGCCCCGAGACTAGGGTCTGCCGAGTGCCTAGCGTCGGAACAGCTGCGCCCACGTTGGCCAAAGCGATTAGAGCCAAGCGGGGCATTGGGGGGAGGCAGCGGGGAGGACAGGGTGCTCCTTGCGACCTTCCGCGCGCGCCTGGGGGTTTGGACCGGGCTAGGGCCCCCGGTCGCCCAGCCGCCGCTGTCGCCGCATGTCTGCGTCCCCAGTGCTAAGCGCCTTTGCAGCGGACGAACTCATGCTCGGATCAGCTGTGGCGCCCACCCTCGACGCGTCGCTTGCTGATAGTCCAAAAGAGGGGTGTGTGTAGGGGGGTGTTCCACACCTCTTCTGGCGGGAGAAAGTGAGGGAGTGGACGTGGAGGTCACAAAGTAGTAACCAACCCCTTTCTTGGTGGCCTGGGCGCCAAGAGAGAGGATAGCCGAAAGCCGGAGCCGACTGGGACCATTAAGGGCTAGTTAAAAGTTGCCGGCACAGAGAACCCCGGGCGCCGGTGGCCGCCGCGCTCACACCCACGCGGCTCCCGGGCTCACCCGTGCTGGCACGCGCATACCGGCGCGCGCACACCCGACACGCGCGCACTGGCACGCACCGTGACGCGCGCGCCGACCCTCCCAGACTGACACACGCGCACGGATGGATGGCCCACTGCTGGCCTCGCCTGCTTGTGCAGGGCTGAAGTCCCTGCTGGGCACCTCAAGAAGGAAGCGCAGCCCCGGCAGGACCGAAAGAACCCTGTTCTCCACGCGGCTGGACATCCCACTGAACTTGAGTTGGCTGTCCTCAGTCCCCAGTAACAGAATACCATGAAGATGCAAAACCAGAACTCCTGGTCTCTAATCTAACACCCTGCACACACACTTCTTAAAAATTTGACCTAAGCAAATCCCAGGAGGAAGTGGAGATGGGCACTGAGACTACAGGCAGAGACTCCGGCGATATCTTGTTAATGCTCCTCTCTGACTCTGGTATATGCAGGCTGTGACTTAAATCCCTCCCCGTGGAAGCTTTCTTCTTCATTTCACCCCTGTGTTCTGGATCATATACTCTGTTTCTCTCCCTGTTCACAAGTGGTTATGTAGGAGAAGGGAAGAGTATTTTGGCAGGAGACTATATAGAAACATAACATTGATTTGCCACTTATTTGGGGAAAGGTTTAATATTTTGAAGCTTCTAATTGTCTAAAAGCCTCCCCCGTGCTAGTATTATTATCATTAAGTGTTTAAGTGTTAAGTGCACACGTTTAGAACTATATGTGTCAGAGAAAAATGTCCGTCGTTCCTGTTCTTATCAGTGCTTTTCCCCCATCTAACCATGTAGGTTG
Source organism: Castor canadensis (assembly GCF_047511655.1). Taxonomy (NCBI): domain Eukaryota; kingdom Metazoa; phylum Chordata; class Mammalia; order Rodentia; family Castoridae; genus Castor; species Castor canadensis. The sequence continues at coordinate 99,454,540 of NC_133389.1, read as the reverse complement.
TAGCATAATTTTCTCACTGTTTTTCACAATAGCGATTTTTAGCAGAAGTGATGCACACCGGTGACCAAATACCAATACATTAGTCTGGAGTGTTGGTGACCATCCCTGACGTCTGTCACTCAAGGTTTTCCTCCTAGAATATGAAATACTCCTCAAAATATATGGGTGGGTGGATTGGTTAAAAATATGAGAAAAGCACAGCAGGGGTAAAGAGAAGTTGAGAGAGGGTGGCCTACATAAGCCTACCCTTGGAAGACTGAAAAACAACACATGGGAGGTGTACTTAGAAGAAAATGTCTGTAAACAATGATAATCAGGGCATTCAAAATCATAAAATGGATTGAAATATCTGATTCATTATTTATTCATCATAGCACAACTTTGCAAATCTGAGAACAGTGTTTGAAAACCAAGTGCCTTCTATTTTGTGCATCAAGTCAGCAGATGGGTCTCCCTTCTAATCTACAGCTAAAGGGTTAAACTACAATTTTAGAAAGGAATCTCAGGAAATGACATTAAGATCTGATACATGTCCTTTACTTTCTGGAAATAATATACCCCAAAGAATGAATGTATGTATGTATATTCATATACATATATTTATATGTACTTCTTGATATCATGATAACATTTCTCTTTCTAAGTACAAGTGTCAGACTGATTTCCGTTTGTGTAAGTGTTTTTAAAACTGTGAGGGCACTTTCACTACTATGAAAGCTGTGGAAGCAATGAAGGGGAACTTGTTTTAACTCCATAATAGCAGGTTACATAGTAAATGAACACTGATGGTCAAATAGCCAATTATGGTATAAATATCCATTGTTTACAGAGAGGTGTTAAATGAGCCTTTGGACTACAAAGGATTAGGGCCCTCTAAGCTACAATTTGTTCTTCAACCCATTATGCCTTCCCTAAAAAAGGCCAATGCCATTGTAGGTAATATGCACACAGAACATACTTCTCTATGTTGATTTTAGTTTGCTTTATTTCAATGCACACTGTTGTTTACTTTTTAAAATTTAAATAAATGTCAGCATTGTATAATTTCTATGTTAACAAAGCAGTGAGCAAAATCCCTTGTATGTTTATAAAATATTATTGTTTAATTCACATAGTTTAGAAATTCCAAATGTTGAGAATAGGAAGGAGGCCAAATACCATCTGTTTATAACTATGATGCATCGTAATATGTGTACTTTTAAAAGGAGTTTGGTCAATCATGCCACTATTTTATCTGCTCAGAATATGTTGAAGATTTAAAATGTAATTTACAGGATTACTTTTAGTGCGTTGCATCCAACTGTGCGTTGTAAAGAAATCAGTCTCTTGTGTTTTTCTGAAATTAATCATGTAACAGCCCCAATTAATAGGGGCTGTTAAATGTGTCACTTTTTGCTTAGCTCCAGAATTCTTCTAACTTTGGCTCAGTCCATCTTCTTGATGTTGATAAAAACTCCAAGGACAAATGAAACAAAACACTCCTAGCTGTGTCTTTCTGCCAAGAGATAGTCACTTAGAATGGGAGGAAGGGTATGATAACTAATAATTAGCTAACATCAGCCCCAAGAAATTACCTGTGAAATATCCTTCGGTAGTGGGTTGAAAAACAACATTTGACACTCCTTTTTTTTAAATAGTACATTCTTGTCCCTGAAACTTCTGATTTAACTTACCTTTTATTTCAAAGGCACCTAATTGCATACCATATAACAAAGGGAGTATACTTACTTGCAGTAGATGAGCAGGGTTTTGTTTTTTGGGTTTTTATTAAAAGCTACAAACTCAAGTTATTTAGTTAGGAATTGTCCCCCTGCAAACTAGATAATGTAGCAGCTGGCCTTCAATTCCTGACAGCCATAATTTTGAAGTCCAGAGGTAATTTTAGGATCACACACCATGGGGTCTCTTAAGAAGGAAGAACCAGAGATGAACTCAGATGTTCACAAAGGATTTAGAAAAATGTGATTTTTAAAAAATTATCAGCTAATAATGGTGGCTTGGTTGATTTTTAGCAAGGTAGAATGAGTGGAAAGCTAATCTGAAATGCTTTTGCAGATGAACACATGCAGAAGTATGAAAACAAACTCACAATAGACTGTGCACGTTCTGGATGTTTTACTTCTCAGTACAGTGTTCATTGAAAAAACACTGCTATAAAGTGGTTCTTTGTGCTATTTAGTAATATCTGTCTTCTCACAGATTTAGTTTTAACAGCTTTATTTAAAATTATAACAACCTAAATTAGTTACTTATATATAATTTAAAACATTAGGAGTACCTTATCCAAATAAACAAGCTGACGTATACCGTTTTTTCTATCTAAATTTTACATTTTAAAGAGAATTTTTCTCTCTTCTGATGTTTTTCCCCTCAAAAGATGAATCCATTGGGTCTGTATGTTATAGAAATTTGTTTAGGCTTGTTTTCCATAGAGTAAAATAAGAAAATGCCAGATACCTTTGTCCCCCCCCATAATGCACAGATGTACAGAATAGGAAATGAAAGAAAGGAGAAGAAAGAGAAGGAGGAAGAGGGGAGAGGGAAGAGGAAAAAGGAGGGAGGAGGAAAAAGAAGAAGAAAGGAGGAGGAGGAAGACTAGAAGAAGGGAAGAATTAAAAAGAGGAAAGGAAGAAAGAAAAGAAGGAAATGATGGAGGGAGGAAGGGACAAAGGAAGGAATGAAGGAATGGATAAACAAAAGAAATGGGAGAAAGTACAGGAGAAAGAAAGGGAGGTGGAAAAGTGGAAGATAGAACTGGGATAAAGGGGTTATAACATACAAAACTATCCAAATTGCTTTGAGTGAATAAGACATAAATACGTGAAATGAGAAAGACAAGGTATAATGTACCTACTATAAATAGTAAGTACTTCATGTACCTACAGTAAGTACAAGTTACTGTAAGTGTAAAACGATGATTTTAAGTGCTGGAATTACTGGAACATGCTTTCCTTCTGAGTATTTTGGCTAGTAGTTAATTCCTTAGCAAGTTAAACAAGCTGAAAATGAGTAAACCCTCTGGAACTCCCCAAGTCTAATGAACTGCAGTGGATATATAATCAAAATTGAAATTGTCATGTAGGTGTGCATTTCATGATCCCTTTAGAGCCGAGTTAGAGGAATAGCAGTGACCTGCTGTTGTCTTGACAGCTAAATCACTTTATAAAATATTCTTTAATAAGTTATTTTAGAGCCCTAAAGTAAAGCCATATAACTTGACCATTACTGAGTGGGCATTTATAGGTATCATATTTAAATTGGGTGAAGGATAAAAGAAAGGAATTAATCAGAAAAATGTATGGGAAACCATTTGCTTCTTCCAATTAATTTAAAGCAAGCCAGAAGCTTTCTCTTAATCTTGTTTTTTATGAAGAATAACTCACCCAAAGAAAAGTCAGTTGAGGACTGCTACTAAACAAACAAAAACAGCAACAAAAATATTGCTTTTGGAGGGAGAGAATAGAGAATATAGTAAACTCACCCATTTTAAAACTTAAAAAGAAAAGACATAAATTTAATACACACAATAAATAATAAATATTCTTCAGTTTTATATGATGGCTAATTAAGGGAAAAGTCAATGTGGAAAATTCAGAAAGAGAGATGAACATAACAAGGTAATTAACTCTTTGCTCCTTTAGCCTTACAGAAGAGAAAGTAGGGTAAGATTTCTTTTAAGTTCAGACCTGAAGCAACCTCAGATTTTAAATCTGCCTCTGCAAGAAGAATCAAAGGAATCCTAGTAGCTCCCCAACCAGAGCATGAGTTGCTGTTGGCCCCAGTCTGACCTCGCTGCCTCAGAGTCCCAGTCTTTGGATTCTTTGCTCTTTGATGGAGTTCTTGTCTGTATCAGAGATAATCAACAGTTGGTGTCTTGCCTTATTCTCTTGGACCTTCTGCTGGCTCAATCCATGTAGCTTTTTGTAGTTTTAGATGAACTTTTCATCTTCATAATACTCCTGTGAAATAGCTAAGCCATAGCTTTAGTCAGATTTCAGAGGAAGCAACTCAAAACCACACTGCTAGTAAGTTGAGACAGAACTGGGACTTAGATGTCTCTTCACATGGTACTCGGTCCCCTCTTTTGCTTTAGATGGGACTCATATTTTGTTCTTCATTTGAATTGTGAGCATAGAAATAAGTTACAATTACAACCTGTGGATTGGGTGAGGAGAACAAGGAAAAGGAAGAAGAGTAGATTCAGTAGGATGATAAGGAAAAAGAAATCAAAGAAAATAATCTCCAAATTTTTCTGTGAAGTGGGAAAGCCTAAGTCTTTAAATTGCTCCTATTCTGCCTACAGAAATTAATAAGGAGGGAAGTACTTCCTGAAAATTGTATCATATAAAGGAAAAACAAATTCCAAAGCTATCACAGTACATTGTGCTTTCAAGGTTAGAAATCCAAAGTAGATAATCCATTGCCAGAGCTCAGATAGGCTACAAGCTACATTTTGAGTAGAAGGTGAGGAGCTACTCTGCTTAAAAAATTAACAGAAATTTAAGAAGACTGTAAAAAATTCATAGGGAGGGAAAGAAAATGGTCACAGAATGAAGGGACATTAGCTAGGACTAAGATAACATTTAGCAACATGCTCTCCCAAGATGGGACATAGTTGGCTCTGTATTCTTTTTGTTAGAGGAGTATATGACACTCAGATCTTACATCGTGTTCCACTATAACCTCTGTTACTCCATCCAGCCTGCAGAAACTCTACTACACAAAACTTGCAAGAATGATGACATAGGGAAGGTAGGCACAGGTGGCATTACACAAGGTACGACTTACAATTCAGACAGAATGTTTATGGACTTGGGAAATAGGACCAAGAGACATTTAAAGGAAATGGAAGCCCTCTGAGAATGACCAAGAAACAAGGAAATTCATGATGAAAGTAGTCTTGGGGAAAGCACACTTCTGGTTGTTGATGTTCTGCACCCTTGATATTTTGGACTCCTCAACATCTACCTACACTTTTACCAAAATCTGAATTCTATTTGAGGAAATAATTCCTGATTACTGAATATAATCAGATCTATTTATTGAATCTTGCCTTGAATAAAGGAACAAAAGATACAATATTGGTACTACAGTCCATCTGACCCAGAGGAGTCTAGCCACACTGCTTACCCAAAGACTGCCGTTAAGAGTCTGCTTCCTAACCTCCACAGTCCCTGGGGTCCCTAACAATCCAAAACTCAGGCTCTGCCTCCCTTTGTTTTGTTCTTTATCCATTATGATTCTGTTGTGACAAAAAGTAGAAAGCCTGGGCTCAACTGACTTGCTTAGTAAAGAAAAACTATCATTTCAGATAACAGAGGAGGATGGTGTACAGGGACTACATCTTTCTACTCTATCATCCTGACTTGTTAGCTTCTCTTTAGCTGGCCCTCTTTGGTTATAAGAGGGCTGGAGCAATCAAGCCACCACATCCTTACTATATCCTTCTTTCCAGACACAGAAGGGATTTTTTTTTTTCTGTGTCCCTTTCTCCAGCCGAGAGTTTTCCAGAAGTCCATCAGGAGAATTCCCCACAAAACTTGTTGTGACACATATGCATAAACTGGCAATGGTATGGGAATGGCTTCTATCAATGAAAATCTAACCCTAGCTGGGTGTGGTCACATACTTCTGCAATCCTACAATTGGAAGGCTGAGGAAGGAGGATCACAAGTTCAAAGTCAGCCTGACTTACATAGAAAGCTCCAGGCCAACCTGGACTATATAACAAGACCTGCTTTAAAGACAAAACAAACAAACAAAAGCAACTCACCCCTAATCTGGAGGCATATGAATGTGAGATAAACAGATCACAAACAAAATTAAGATGAGGATCACAAAGACAAGAGAGAGGAAATAGCTGTTTGGTAAACAACCCCTACTGCAACTTCTTACAATAAGTGCATTTATGCCTGGTTCAGTCAGATTTGGTCTCTGTTCCTTATAAACAAGGATTTCTAATGAATGTATATTATTAAAACTACTACTGGGATTTTATTAACTTTAGATAGCTTGGTAGATAGATGTAATTTTCTTTTTCCTTCAAAGTTCTTTTTTGCCTCTTTCCATTTTTTAGTGTATATAAAGAAATATTTTGAAATATATTTTCATTTTCTAGGTGCCAAACATTTATTGGCCAAGATTTAAAATTTCCTAATAATAATTTCCCAAATATGTTTAATGTCTTCCTTAACATGTTTGTGTACTCCATTTTTGTTCATTCAGTAATTGATTTAGTCATCAATTTCTTCTTTGTTCATTCAAAAAATGTTATTAGGTGCCTAATGTATTTATAGAAGGCATTGGATTAGCAAAACAAAGATTTAGCCTGGTATGATGGCTTGCCTGTAATCCTAGCTTCTCTGGAGGCAGAGATCAGGAGGATCACAGTTCCAGGCCAGCCCAGGCAAAAACTTAGTGAGACTCTGTCTGAAAAATAACTAAAAAGCAAAAAGAGCTGGAGGTGTAGCTCAAGCAGTAGAGGGTTTGTCTAGCAAGCACAAGGCCCTTAGTTCAAACCCATTGTCACCAAAAAAAAGAAAAGAAAAAGGGAAAAACCCTCAAATGTTAAAGAACAATTATACTTCAAACCCTTTTACTTTATAACATTCTAAAAAAGGGAGCAAGAGGCAGAAATGAGGAAGACATGGATATACCCAGACTTATTTTTTTCTCTAACAAGTTTCCCCACTTTGCTTGGTTTTCTCCACTCCTTGTGTTCTGGGGTGAGTGTTGCATTAACAGACAAGTTCTTCTGGGTTTTCAGGATGAGAATTGGGAAGAAAGAGAAAGAGAACAAAAGTTCAAAAAGTTAAATTGGGGGAGGAGGTTATCTTGATATGAGAGCGGAATGTGAAGACAAATATAATGGAACAGAAGCAGCTGCTGTGTGATGAGGGAGGTGGGGGTGGGGTGATGGTTAAGGATAACCATAGACTTTGTGTACTTCACAGTGTTCAAGAAAATAAATGAAAAACCTAAACTATTTTGAAAGCATGTTTGGTCCCTTCACTGCTGTGTGTGTGTGTTCTTAAACGGGATGCTGTCTATGCGGATTATTACTTTGTAGTATCTAGAACTCTATTGATTGGAAGTGACAAAAACTAACACACACCAATCAGCATAAAATGTGGATATGTGTTGAAAAGTCCTAGGACATGAGCTTGGGTATTATGAGGATCCAGTGCTAAAGCTCAATTCTCTGAGCTACCTACCCCCTTGACATGACTTGTGTGTATTTCACATGATCCCCATAGCCTCAGAATAGAGAAACTCTCATACACAGTGTTCACCTCAGACCCTGGCAAAGGACAATTATTCCCCCTGATCCAGTCACTTCCCTGCACTTGCGGTAAGGGAGGGAGGGGAGCCATGTTCAAACAAATTTCCAGCTGCGAGGGAGAGGAGTAAGCAGTGACATGGCTGACACTCTATTTCTTCTCAAACAAGTCTCTTCTTAGTTGAGTTACTTATATTACTATCACCACATGGGCTTGAATTTAAACTTAAACTTAGATCTCCAATCATCTTTCAAACGTCTTCCAAAGGATTACACTCCAGGTAGCTTTGAAGTGAAAGTTATTGGATATGCAAATAACAACAAACCCAACACCAAAAACATGGGACTAGAGTTGTAAGACAAAGTTACAATAAGTAAAGCAAGTATTCATGGCTGGGGAAATGATGGGCTTACACTTAAATGTCCTCATCTAGAAACACTTGAGTCTTTGTATACTCCATGAAGAGATAATGCCCACTAGAAGATAAAGCTGTGTTTTCTTTTTTCATTGAGACATACTTAAAAGAATTACCTTCATATCCCAGCCAATGCAGTTAAAGATACTTGAAACACTGTAGAATTTCCAAGCTAGTTTGATACAACCACTTAATGTATTACAGACTGTAATTCAGGTGTCAAGCATATGATTAAAATTACTTGTTGATTTCTATGAGGTTTTTCATTTTCAATGATCAGAGTCAGTTACTGAGGGGAAATGAGTCTAACAAAATTGAGAGTACAATTTGTTTACCTAAAATTTACACCATTGGTCCTGAAAGCATTAACAAAGTTAGGTTATGAATCCTGGTTATATAAAGTACTGGGCTCTAGAATCAAAAGTAACTCAGAAAATACTTTAGGCTCTCTCTGACTCTGGGAATTTGTTCATAATGTAGAAGAAAATTATATATCCTTGTAAAGATAAACACATTTAAATAATCTATTGTAAACAAAATAGAAATTTGTGTACATGCCATTTATAGTTATGGGAAATTGAATTACTGTTCCCAATTCTTCTCTGTTACAGAATTACACATTATATACTTACACCATTTTCCATGTGATTTTGCAGTGTTTCCTACTAGAGGAAACTGAATACTTCCCCCAGCTCATCAATGTTAGGCTTGGACATAAACTTGCAATATCAATTGGCCAACAGAATTGAATGGAAATGACGGTGCCTGACCCAAGATAAAGCCTTAAAAGACATTGTGTATTCTCTTTTTGAGGGTCTGTCTTCCTCCATGGGGATACCACAGCCTGGGTAGCCACTATTCCAGGAAGAAGTTGGAGACCTGACTCCGCCTTTCAGCCTAGAGCTCAGAGCTGCACCTTGCAGTTGCTACAAATGAATATAGCAATCACAGACCTATGAAGGAGAAATAAATGCTTGTTATTTTAAGCCACCAAATTGTGGGGTGGATTTTTATGCAACATTACTGTAGAGTAGCTGAATGATAGCATAGCATTTTTTCCTCTACTTACAAATCTTCTGAAGTTCATGATAAACCTAACAACTCATAACATTGTAGGGTCAAGGAATTTTTTAAATTACATAGTTAATCATTTAATTAGAGTTCTGAGAATAGGTACAAAAGGTTACAGAATATACCAAACACAGATTCCTAACCTAATCTGAGCATCAGAAAATCTTTCTTTGAGGAAATGACATTGAAGCTGAGCTCTAGCATTTGACTAAACAGGATGAGGAACAGTATTTATCATGCTATTGAGACAAGAAGGAGCTCACCAAGTACAGAGAAGTATTTGGAAAGCAGAGAGGAAGCAGGTAAGTGTCAGAGGAAGAGAGATTCAGTTTACAGTGTGATGGGCTGAATAATGTCTTTTCTAAGATTCACATGCTGAAGCCCTAAGGCCCAGAACCTAGGCCATTTAAAGAGATAAAATGTGGCTGGGTGCTGGTGGCTCATACTTGTAATCCTAGCTACTTAGGAGGCTGAGTTTGAGAGGATTGAGGATTGAGGCCAGCCAAGGCAAATAGTTTAAGAGACCCCATCTCCAAAATAACCAGAGCAAAATGGACCAGAGATGTGGCTTAGGTGGTAGAGCACCTGCTTTGTAAGCATAAAATCCTGAGTTCAAACCTAAGTTCCACCAAAAAAAAAAAAAAAAAAAGTAATATGAGTGAATGGACCCTAATCCAATACAATTGGTGTCCTTCTAAGAAGAGTAAATTAGGACACAGACAAACACAGGAAAGACATAGGGATCCAAAAGACAAGGAGACAGCCCTCGATTTAGCTGGCGGGATTCCAAGATGGTGACCAGAGGGAAGAAGCAGAAACCATGCTTCCTGAAGTAAAATCTCAGAGAGACACTGGAGATACACCTTACAGGAAAAACCACCAAGAAGAGGCAAAACTCCAACACCTCCACATCCCAAGCCTGCACATAGCATCCCCACTCCACGTTAAATGGAGAAACCAGGAGGGCTCCTGCGCCACCAGTTGCTAGCTCCTAACTGGCTTGGGAGAAGCAGACCACCAGGTGAGCTAAGTGGCATGTGGTATTCCCACAGACAACCCTGAGACAAATCAGCATAGCCCCCTGGACAGACTGACCCCCACCCAGGGAAAAAAGACAAAAAAACCAAACTGAATAATAAACAAGCAGCTGAAAAAAAAAAGGCACGTAGCAAAGAGGATGTGGTGCCCTGAGCTCTGGAGAGTGGAGAAGGGGCACTCCCTCACGGAACTGTAAATAAACGTGCCAGCCGAAGAAGGCAGGAGTGCATCACCCCCCCTGTGCACTTGGTGAGGGAAAGGCTTCCAACGGTGGCTAAAGTGTGGCACGCGCCACTGGAGAGTGGGGGAGGAGCACCTCCCCACGTGAACTCTAAATAAAAAAAAACTGCAATTGCAAAAGGTGGGTAGGACTGTATACTGGAGAAAACAAAAGGGGCATGCGCCCAGGAGAACTCTAAATAAACAAAGCCTCAGCAGCAGATGGCTGACAGTAGGAAGCAGGTGAGCTGCAGCCTCAGATAGACACTCACAAAGCTATCTCTAGACTCCCTTTTTTTTTTTCTTCCTTTGATTAGACAATGACAGAACTAGGACTGGATGCTGAAGGACTAACTGAAACTGTATTGCATTTGAATTTGGGATTTTTGTTTGTTTCTTGGTTTTTTTGTTTTTTCCCCTTTGATGAGAAAAAGACAGACTACTTCTCAGACACTGAGAAGTCTTCAGGACTGGAGGCTGAAAGGCTAACACCAAAATTATTAAGATTGAAACTTTATTGCATTTGAACTTGAGGATTTTTTTTATCCTCTCTCTGTCTCTCTAATGCCTGATTAGTACACTATCTCTCCATGTTTATTTCTCTGGCTCTGTTTTTTGTTTCTTTGTTTGTTGGGGTTTTTTTTGTTTGTTTTGTTTTTTCCCTTTTTCTTTACCTTCCTTGCCTTCCTTCTCCTCTCACCCTTCCATTCTAGATATGACCATTGTCATTATTACAAGCTAAAAAATACACACAGTGTACACACAGTACAGGGACAGTAACAATACCAAGGGCAATGAAGGAAGACAGGAAAAAAGACGGAAATGATTTCCCCCCGCCAATAATAAATTAGTACAGGAACCAGAGGGAAATGAAGAAAACAGATACCCAGATCCAGACTCCAACAAAACAAAGATAAACTATGCTAAAGAACCCACTGAAGCCCACAATAATAATCTAAAAGAAGAACTCCTGCAAGTAATCAATGAGAGTTTTATAGAGATGATACTGGATATGGTCAACCAAAATGTACAGGAGACACTCAAGAAATTCCAAGACAGCAAAAATAGAGAATTTGAGGAAGCACAAGAACAAATAAAAGAAACTATAGAAGAACTGTACAAACACCAAAGTGAAACAAAGAACACGATAAATAAAGAGATAAATGAACTGAGGATGAAAATAGACAATATTAAAGTGGAAGGGACTCAGGATATGGAAAACCTCAGAAAAAAGAATGAAACTAAATGCAAAACAAAATGGAAGGCCAATCCAGCAGACTAGAACAAGCAGAAGCCAGAATCTCAGAACTTGAAGATGAAATGATAATTAAAGGAAAAGCCGAAGAACTATTAGTTAAACAACTCAAGACCTATAAAAAGAAAATTCAAGAACTCACTGACTCCATCAAAAGACCAAACCTGAGAATCATGGGCATTGAAGAAGGAGAAGAGGTGCAAGCAAAGGGAATGTGTAATATATTCAACAAAATAACTACAGAAAATTTCCCAATTCTAGAGAAAACTATGCCCATACAGGTACAGGAAGCCTCCAGAACACCAAACAGACCTGACCAAATTAGAACTACCCTACGGCATATTATCATTAAAACAACAAGTGCAGAGACTAAAGAAAGAATATTGAGGCCTGTAAGACAGGAAAATCAAATAACATACAAAGGTAAACCCATCAAAATCATAGCAGACTTCTCAACAGAAACATTAAAAGCAAGAAGAACGTGGGGAGAGATCTTCCAGGCACTGAATGAAAATAACTTCAACCCCAGGATACTCTACCCAGCAAATCTATCATTCAAAATAGATGGAGCAATAAAAGTCTTCCATGATAAGCAGAAACTAAAACAAAGTATGACCACAAAGCTACCACTACAAAAGATTCTTCAAGGGATTCTGCACACAGAAAGTGAAACCCAACATAACCATGAAAGGGCAGGCATTACCAAACTACAGGAAAAGAAAAAGCAAGAAAGTAGAGAGTAACATCGATTTAGCTACACACAAACTCTCAAACAACTAAGACAACTAAATGACAGGAATCACCACATAACTGTCCATACTAACACTTAATGTTAATGGACTTAATTCCCCTATCAAAGACACCATTTGACAAACTGAATTAAAAAGGAAGATCCAACAATGTGTTGCTTACAGAAGACCCATCTCACCAATAGAAATAAGAATAGGCTTAGGATGGAAGGCTGGAAGAAAATTTACCAAGCCAATGACCCCCAAAAACAGGCAGGAGTAGCAATGCTTATTCCTGACAAAATAGACTTCAAACCTACATTGATCAAACAAGATAAAAAAGGATATTACATACTAATAAAAGGGGAAATAGATCAAAAGGAAATAACAATTATCAACCTATATGCACCCAATGACAATGCACCCAATTTAATCAAACATACCCTGAAGGACCTAAAAGCATATATTAACTCCAACACAGTGGTTGTAGGAGACTTTAACACCCCACTATCATCAATAGATAGGTCTTCCAAACAAAAAATCAATAAAGAAATCCTAGATCTAAAACATACCATAGAACAAATGGACCTAGTTGATGTCTACAAAACATTTCATCCAACTTCTACACAATATACGTTCTTCTCAGCAGCCCATGGAATCTTCTCCAAAATAGATCATATCCTAGGGCACAAAGCAAGCCTCAGCAAATATAAGAAAACAGAAATTATACCATGCATTCTATCTGATCGCAATGCAATAAAACTAGACTCAACAACAAAAATAAAGACAAAAAACATGTAAACAGCTGGAAACTGAATAGCTCATTGCTTAATGAACAATGGGTCATTGATGAAATAAAAGAGGAAATTAAAATGTTCCTGAAAGTCAATGAAAATGAAAACACAACCTACCGGCATCTATGGGACATAGCAAAGTCTGCCCTGAGGAAAGTTTATACCCATGAGTGCATATATTAAAAAGACTGAAAGATGTCAAATCAATGACCTAATGCTACATCTCAAAGTCCTAGAAAAACAAGAACAAGCAAATCCCAAAACAAATAGAATGACAGAAATAATAAAAATAAGAGCTGAAATCAATGAACTAGAAACCAAAAAAAACCATACAAACAATTGATGAAACAAAAAGTTGGTTATTTGAAAAAATAAACATGATTGACAGATCCCTGGCAAACTGGACTAAAATGAGGAGAGAAAAAACCCAAATTAGTAAAATCAAGAATGCAAAAGGGGAGATAACAGCAAACACCATGGAAGTCCAGGAAATCATCAGAGACTACTTTGAGAACCTATGTTCAAATAAATTTGAAAATCTTGAAGAAATGGACAGATTTCTAGATACTTTTGATCATCTAAACCTGAACCAAGAGGACATTAATCACCTGAATAGATCTATAACACAAAATGAAATTGAAGCAGCAATCAAGAGTCTCCCCAAAAAGAAAAGTCCAGGACCTGATGGCTTCTTTGCTGAATTCTATCAAACCTTTAAAGAAGGACTAATACCAACCTTCCTTAAACTGTACCACAAAATAGAAAAGGAAGGAAAACTGCCTAACACGTTTTATGAAACCAGTATTACACTTATCCCAAAACCAGGCAAAGAAACCTCCAAAAAGGAGAACTATAGGCCAATCTCCTTAATGAACATTGATGCAAAAATCCTCAATAAAATAATGGCAAACCAATTCAACAACACATCAAAAAGATCATTCACCACGACCAAGTAGGCTTCATCCCAGGAATGCAGGGGTGGTTCAACATACGAAAATCAATTAATGTAATAAACCACGTTAACAGAAGCAAAGACAAAAACCATTTGATCATCTCAACAGGTGCAGAAAAAGCCTTTGATAAGATCCAACACCATTTCATGATAAAAGCTCTAAGAAAACTAGGAATAGAAGGAAAGTACCTCAACATTATAAAAGCTATTTATGACAAACCAACATCCAGCATTATACTTAACAGAGAAAATCTGAAACCATTCCCTCTAAAATCAGGAACTAGACAAGGATGCCCACTATCTCCACTCCTATTCAACATAGTGCTGGAATTCCTAGCCAGAGCAATTAGGCAAGAAGAAGGAATAAAAGGAATACAAATAGGTAAAGAAACTGTCAAAATATCCCTATTTGCAGATTATATGATCCTATACCTTAAAGACCCAAAAATATCTACTCAAAAGGTCCTAGACACCATCAACAGCTATAGCAAGGTAGCAGGATATAAAATCAACTTAGAAAAATCATTAGCATTTCTATACACTAATAATGAACAAACTGAAAAAGAATGTATGAAAACAATTCCATTTACAATAGCCTCAAAAAAAAATCAAATACCTAGGTGTAAACTTAATAAAGGATGTGAATGACCTCTACAAGGAAAACTATAAACTTCTGAAGAAAGAGATTGAGGAAGACTATAGAAAGTGGAGAGATCTCCCATGTTCATGGATTGGTAGAATCAACATAGTAAAAATGTCGATACTCCCAAAAGCAATTCCCATCAAAATCCCAATGACATTCATCAAAGAGATTGAAAAATCTACCATTAAATTTATATGGAAACACAAGAGGCCACGAATAGCCAAGGCAATACTCAGTCAAAAGAACAACGCTGGAGGTATCACAATACCCAACTTCAAACTATATTACAAAGCAATAACAATAAAAACAGCATGGTACTGGCACAAAAACAGACATGAAGACCAATGGAATAGAATAGAGGACCCAGATATGAAGCCACACAATTATAACCAACTTATCTTTGGCAAAGGTGCTAAAAATATATGATGGAGAAATAGCAGCCTCTTCAACCAAAAACTGATAGGAAAACTGGTTAGCAGTCTACAAAAAACTGAAACTAGATCCATGTTTATCACCCTATACCAATATTAACTCAAAATGGATCAAGGATCTTAATATCAGACCCCAAACTCTAAAGTTGGTACAGGAAAGAGTAGGAAATTCTTTGGACCTAAGAGGTGTAGGCAAAGACTTTCTCAATGGAACCCCAGCAGCTCAGCAACAAAGAGATAGCATAGATAAATGGGACTTCATAAAACTAAAAAGCTTCTGCTCAACAAAAGAAATGGTCTCTAAACTGAAGAGACCACCCACAGAGTGGGAGAAAATATTTGCCAGCTACATATCAGACAAAGGACTGATACCCAGA
This sequence comes from Castor canadensis, assembly GCF_047511655.1. Lineage (NCBI taxonomy): Eukaryota > Metazoa > Chordata > Mammalia > Rodentia > Castoridae > Castor > Castor canadensis. The sequence goes on along the minus strand of NC_133389.1, from coordinate 99,439,337 downwards.
ATATATAGGGAACTCAAAAAACCAATTTCTCCCAAAATTAATGAACCAATAAAGAAATGGGCAAGTGAACTAAACAAAACTTTCTCAAAAGAAGAAATTCAAATAGCCAAAAAACACATGAAAAAATGCTCACCATCTCTAGCAATAAAGGAAACGCGGATTAAAACCACACTAAGATTCCGCCTCACCTCTGTTAGAATAGCCATCATCAGCAACACCACTAACAACAGGTGTTGGTGAGGATGCGGGGAAAAAGGAACCCTCTTACACTGTTGGTGGGAATGTAAACTTGTACAACCTCTCTGGAAAAAAATTTGGAGGCTTCTTAAAAATCTGAACATAGATCTATGGTATGATCGAGCAATACCACTCTTGGGGATATACCCAAAAGACTGTGACACAGGTTACTCCAGAGGCACCTGCACACCCATGTTTATTGCAGCACTATTCACAATAGCCAAGTTATGGAAACAGCCAAGATGCCCCACTACTGATGAATGGATTAAGGAAATGTATTTATACACAATGGAATTTTATGCAGCCATGAAGAAGAACAAAATGTTATCATTCGCTGGTAAATGGATGGAATTGAAGAACATCATTCTGAGTGAGGTTAGCCTGGCCCAAAAGACCAAAAATCATATGTTCTCCCTCATATGCAGACATTAGATCAAGGGCAAACACAACAAGGGAATTGGACTTTGATCACATGATAAAGCGAGAGCACAAGGGAGGTGTGAGGATAGGTAAGATACCCAAAAAACTAGATGGCATTTGTTGTTGTCCTTAATGCAGAGAAACTAAAGCAGATACTTTAAAGCAACAGAGGCCAACAGGAGAAGGGGACCAGGAACTAGAGAAAAGGTTAGTTTAGAAGAATTAACTTAGAAGGTAACACACATGTACAGGAAATCAATGCAAGTCAACTCCCTGTATAGCTATCCTTATCTCAACTAGCAAAATCCCTTGGTCCTTCTCATTATTGCTTATACTCTGTCTTCAACAAAATTAGAGATAAGGGCAAAATAGTTTCTGCCTGGTAGCGAAGGGTTATGGGGGAGAGGAAGAGGGTCAGGGTAAGGGAGGGGGTGGGAGTAAGGGGGGAGAAATGACCCAAACATTTTATGCACATATGAATAAAAGAAAAAAAAAAGGAGACAGCCCTCAAAAGACAGCAACCCTGATAACACTTTGATCTCAGACTTCTTATCCCCATAACTGTGAGAAAATAAATTTCTGTTGCCTACAACACCCAGGTTATTTTGTTATGACAGCCCTATCAAAGTAATACACACAGTATGCCCAGTTCCAAATTCAGTGCCCATATGTACTAGCTGTTCAGTATATTTTTGTTGGATTAATAATTGATGGAGCAAATGAGTGACAGGAAGTGGATCATATAAAGAATTTTTAAACATTCTTATATTTTTCTAAAGAGCAATGAATGGGAAGAGGCTAAAGGAAAATGGTGGAGGAGGTGAATTCAAATATGACATATTTGATATACTGTAAGAACCTTTGTAAATGAGATAATATACCCCCCACCCAGCACAACGAGATAAAAATTTTTAAAAGAGCAATGAAAAGTTATTAATGGCTTTAAGCAAAAAGTTAATTTATCAGATTTAGATTTTATAAATATTCCTCTGGTTCCAGTGCAAATAGTAGATTGGAGAGGGGGAGCACTGGGATGGCGCAGTGCTCTAGGGGAGGATGGTGTTGTCTTAGATAAAGACAGGAACAGTGCAAAATTAGGTTGATTGCTTCAAGATGCATTCAGTAGAGAAATCATCAGGGTTTGGTTTTTGGAAGAACAGGAAGGTGACAAAGCAAACAGAATAACTCTGTTGTTTGTGAAACCAGGATGGAAACATGAAGTAGGAACAGAATTGGGAAGAAGACCAACCAGTGTTGTTAGGGGCAAATTGACTTTGGGATTTCTAAGAAGAGATTGCCAGTTGGAAAACCATGCTGCAGGTGCCCTGAAGTTTCTCCTACAGTGTACACTGGAAGCACCAAATACAATAAAATAAACAGTCTCAATTGCTGAATTTAGAAGAAAGTAAAAGAAATCACCATGGTTGCCCAAAAGAGAAGAGAGCTGTAAGCTAAGTGCTAATCTCACAAGTTAACATAGCAGGAGAAAGGGGCAGGAGTAGGTTAGGGTGGTGGTTATGCTCCCAGAAATCTAGAGGCTTTCATCATCAATCTCATAGACACATGACAGGCAAGGCCTTGGAAATTCTGAAGGATTCAGATAGAACCTTTTACATAAAGCCAGGATTGCTTAAGGGCTACACCTTCAGTGACATGGTAGACTAGAAACCTGCACACAGGCTCAAAGAGGAAATCAGAAAGCTTGTCAACCTAGGCCTGGGTTGAGTGGAAAATGTGCCTACCCAAAGAATTTGTAATCACAGACATACACTTCATATAAGTTTGGTATTCAAACTGCATGTCCCTAAAAATCACATGTTCAGATGTTACATATTTCCAGCAAAAGCAAACTGAGAACAAATCTGGTATGATAGAATCTCACCCCAGGCCACACATGATGCTCCAGATGAAACCTATTAAAGGTGAACTCACCATTCAAAATTACAAAACACACAAGGAAACAGTCCACATAAAGAGATTTAGGAAAGAGTAAAAACAGCAGAGTATTACACTAAAGGATTTCAGATAATAGAACTTTATGAGAGAGACTATAAGATGCACAGATTTAAAACAATTGAAAGTATTAAAAAGAATAACTTAAAAAAGAAAGATGCAGATAGATGTGAAAAGAATCCATTAGAATAAGAAATATAAAATATAACTCTGGGTGTTAACTGTAGTAAATAGTTTTTAGAGTGTATTGATGCAGCTTAGAAGGAATTCGTGAACTGGAAAATAGAGTTGAGATTATAAAGGGAAATATCTCTGGTGTGATATATTTATACAGCATGTGTATATTATAAGCATGTATAATTTCTTTATGAATACATGCACACATACACACAAATTGGTAAGAATTAAAAAATTCTTATAATAGAAACTTCATAAGGTCTCAGCAGAGAGAGTGGAAGACTCTGTCCCTATTAAAACAGATTAACTGCAAAGGACTGATAGTGAGATTGACAACAGATTCTTAATAGCAATATAATAGACAAAATAAAATAATATCTGATATTGAGAGAAAATAGCTGTCAATCAATAATTCTATATCATATATATTTAATATGTTGTATCTATGACATTCAAGAATTAAGTTAAATACAAATACTTTTTCCAGATAAAGAGCAAGAAGTTATGGCTTACAGAACTTTGCAGCGTTGACAAAAATGTTACACAACAAAGCTTGAACTATTCATATTCTTCATAAAAAAAGTTTTCCTTATGCCATTAGATTGTACTCAAGAAGATGGGAGGAGCTGAAATTTTCCAGAAGGGTGCCCAAGGAGGAAGAGGAGCACAACACTGAAGAATGTCTGCAGCCTCGTGTGAGAAAATCAGCACAAGCAGGGTGAGAAAGTACTCACATTGGTGTTTGACCTGGCAGAGGAAGTCAGAGTCCAAATAAGGAGAAGAGGACATCTGTGTGGGGAAATGTGTTGTTGTAAGAATAAAAGATTGGTTGTATAAAGTGGGAGTGATTGCATCAGTAAATACCACAATTATGGAAGCTCAACTTCTTACCATTTCAGAGGGAGCTATAAATAGGAAAGAGGAAACCAGACTGAACATGTGAAATCAGATATGCCAGCATGGACTCATGTTTTGTATCTGTCTATCTATCTATCTATGTATCCAAATATGCATAAAAATAAATTCAGATGTCAAAATGTGGTATACACACGCATTCCTTTATGCCTTTGTTTGGTAGAACTTGGAAGCAGCAACACTCCAATGAGTACATAGAGAACCCAGGTCTTCTAAATACCATTTTTCACCAAAATGAAATAAGACTTATAAAAATGGCTCACTTGGAATATTAGAGGAGGAAAGTGCAAGAAAAACTTGGAACTAATTGTACCAGGAACCAAGGAAGTGTATTAGAAAATTATAAGCATTTGTCAAAAGGACTTAGAGGCCATCTTAAAAAGGTTCCTACTGGCCAAACTGGACAAAATTAACACCGATAGTATAGTGATAGTAACTCAAAATTACTTGTGATATTAAGTGACATATGAGACCAAAACACATAAGAAAATAAACAAAGGGATCTAAAGTGTGATGAAGAACAGAATATTTACATAGTGCTATGCTTTGAACGTATAGGTTCTTCCAAAATTCACGTTTTAGAGCATAAATACCCATTGTGCAGTATTAAGAGGTGGGAACTTTTAGAACAAGATTAAATTTCTATTGTTTATGAATCACCCAGAGTCTGGTAGTTGTTACAGAAGCACAAATGGTCTAGGACATGTAATGCCAAATTACCTTCCCACAAAAGGAGAGAAAAGATCACCTTGTGGTGAGAAAGCCTAGAAGGCATTACTTTCATCAAGAGGTTCAGGTGAGCATCAGTTACTGAAACTATACAGGACCTGGTAAGAAGCATTAGGAAGAACAGCATCACTGCTACATTATAACCTAAATCTAATCATAAGGAAACATCAGGCAAACCGCAGGCAAATTTTTTTAATTAACTAAGGTCATCTTCAAAAACATTGAAGTTATAAAATTCAGTACTCCAGCCTGAGGACTCAAGAGACATAACATCTAAATGCAGTGTACAATTCTGAACTGGTTCTTTTTGTTTTAAAAATAAAGTCATTGCATTATTTGGTGAAATTGGAATGTGGTCTGTGGACCGAAAGGCAAGAATGATCCAAGTTCCTTTTTGGAATTTTTTGGTTGTGTTGCAGTAGGGAGGTTGATATTCTTATATGTAAAAATACATGTCTATGTGTTAGGGACAACACATTAGGTCAACAAGTAGTCAGGAAAAACAAATTATTTGTACTATATGCCCAGCCTTTGGTTAATTTTGATCACACTGGGATATGAGAATGGACAGTACATCAGTGCTTATGTGTTGACATCAGTGGATGTCAGCATGAATAGATGATGGCTCCCAGTCTAGCTCCTTTTTCCTTTGTAAGCACTCCTAAGCATGATTTCAAAAGGGTCTCAATGGCTCTTTTATAAATTACTAAATGGAAGGATAGATGGATGGTTGAATGAATTAGTAGTAAAATAGGATCATCAATTTGAAATACACTTTGTCATAGGACTTCACCTGGGGAAGCCACCTTGAAACAGCCAAACTATTATCATGTTCTCATACCCATCCTCACACTGCATTCCATGACCAGCAGCTGCTAAGCCCAGTGGGAGAACAAGTTCTTATATTACTTTCATCTGCAGGTGAAATAGCCTCAAATTAGCATTTAAGTGAGTGACTTTGCTTACAGTAAAGAAAAACAGTACATTACGAAAAAAAAAAGTATCACTGGGAGTTTCAAAACTGAAAATTGTTTTAAAAAAGATGTGACTTCCAAGTTTGCTTTGAATTGTTTTCTGACCTGTTTGGAATCTTCTCTTTTTGTCTTGGCTTTACTAGGTTTTTATTTGTACACTTAGGGAGATCTTAGTGGAAGCAAATTTGTAATTCTAAAGCGCTCTACAAATGTACACTTATACAGCATAACCAAACCACAATTTTATGCAGATTTTTTTTCTCTGTCTTAGACTCTGCAGTTCTTAAAGGAAAATGTGGATGCAGTGGTGTGTCACAACTGCTATTACAGAAGTCCAACTGTAGAGGGAACGACATGATGATCAACCTTGGCAGTCCCCTCATACAGCATGATTATATTGTAATACTGTTTGATGCAATCATATGTTTGATCAGTTTCAAGAGATGAATATCACCTCACTTCAAACAATATGATACAGTCTCATTGTATGGAATTATGGCTGCTGTCAATCAGCATATGAAATAACCCTTAAAGTGCCATCTTTGGGGAATGTCATAAAAATGATTGCAATACTTGCATTAATTAGTAAGTTTTTGCACTAAAATGAAGCAAAACCTGTTAAGACAATTTATCTGCTCTATCTCTGTTCATTTGTTATCATAGAAACATGTGTATAACCCAAACATGCGTATGCTTGGCTGATGAGCTCAACTCTTAGAATAGCCAGTCTAATAAAAGTGACACCATGAGTACTAGTCCCTGTGTGGATTAGTGAGTACCTTTCACATATTTTGTCTCATGACCCATCAGTATATGCCCATCTATAACCAACTACCCTATCAAAGCAAGAAGTCAGTGGAAAGTAAGGGAAAATTAAATTATCTCTAGGTCTGTAGTCTTGACAAAACATACTCAGGTTTTAAGCTTAAAACATGACAAATAACTGTCATATGGATGTGTTTAGATGTGACAAATACAGAATCAGAATCTTTGAAATGTTGTTCATCTGGCTTTGCCAAGGTTAATAAATGCAACATTTTGAGGGAATAAGAATTATGGTTCTTTTGTTTTTACATTAGTGATGGAATATTTTCCCTCTTGTGTGAACTTGCATTTCTTGTTGTTCATTATTGTCTTTGTTCTGCCATCAACTGCTAGGATTACCTATTTTTCCCAGTGTATTCATGCATCAGTTGAGATACTACTGGCTTGACAGGATACATTCTAATTTGACCTAAGGCTTAATATACTTTCTTTCCTGAGGTGGCTAATGCCCCAGATTCAACTGCAAACATAGTTTACCTTGCTTATTTACTTATTCAACAGCCTACATATCACTGGATTATTTTGAGTCTTTTCTCAATGGATTTCTCTCCCACAATGTCTCCCAGAATTCTCTTTCCCATTTTTCTGGTTTCCCCTGTTCCTTTTATCAGTGAAGCAATTACTGCTGTGGTAAACGGATTTCTAATATGGAATGTCCCCTATCTCCCGGCATTTATATCCTTTTGGAATTCTCCCCATTTGAATGTGGGCCAAGCCTAGCGACTAACTTCTAATGTATACAATATGGCCAAAACTGTTGAATGTCACTTTCATGTTTAGGTCATAAAAGACTATGTGACTTACTGTTTCACTAATAATGTTTTGCTGGCTTTGATGAACCAAGTTCATCATGTTAGAGATCTCCACATGGTGAGAAACTGAGTGAAGCCTCTTGCCAGCTCCCAGCAAGGAAATCAGATTTCCATTCCAATAACCTCTGAAGAATTTAAACCTACCAACCACGAATGGGTGAGCTGGGGAGGAGATCTGTCTCAGTGGAACATTTATTTGTTTGCTTGTTTGTTTGTTTACATATCTATATGTTCATTTATTATTTTTTATTTTGCAGCGCAAGAGATTTAACCCAAGCCTTGACCATGGAGGCAAACACTTGACCACTGGAGCTACCTTCCTAGACCTCAGTTGAACCTTGATGCAACTGTGCTACCACCTGACATATGGATTGCAGCCTACGGAGAAGCCATGAAGCAGAGCACCATCCTAAGCTGTGCACTAAGTCCAAAACCACAGAAACTCTGGGTGTTTTAAGTCTGTATGTTGTTAAGCCTCTAAATTCTGTCTTTATTTGTTATGTAGCAAGAGAAACTAGTACAACTACTAACTCTTAGTGAACATCCTGAACATCACCCTATGGCATCTTTGTAGTGATCAGTAAAATATGCAGTAAAATAGACATTTTCACACTTCGTCTATACGTTTCAACATATAGAAAGTTTCCTAACATTGGCAGACTTTGCGGAAGTGCTGACCAGGTCCACAAAGAAATGGATGAAGTTTCTATGAGCTTCTCCCAAAGATCCTACCATCTTTCATGGACAAGTGATATCTTTGTGCTAGGATTCTAAAACATTGAGGTGTAAAGTTTCCATTTTTTTAAATTCTAATGCAAATTTGACACATTGACATTCTGGCAGGATAAAAATATAAATCTTTTATTCATGTTACTAATTCTTAGATACATATGTATTGTTTTACAGATTATCATATTACCACATCATATTGATACTTTGTTGAATTTTAGACTTGGTGGTAGAATTGTTGACACTCCAACAAGGGCCTGCCTTCCAAAAAAACTTAGAGATAGGTTGTCCTGTTACTGATATCTTAGATTATTTGAAGAATGGATATTATTAAAATAGGGACCTATAATTTCTAAGCTATTTAATTATTTATTCAATTATCCATATAAATAGAGGAGAGCAATGATGAGAAATATCTATAGCAGTCAATAATCAAAGACTTTTATTTTGAGAACTGATTCATATATATGATCTCTCCTAAGTGTTTTTAGCCTAATGTTAAGGTCTTCTTGTGTCTTAGATTCAAGTCTATTGTTGATATAAACACATACTGCAGCTGTGTAGGAGAGGAGAGTCAACTTGGTACTAGACATATTCCATGGGTGGGTCAGGTACACCTTACCAAGAATTCATTTATTTAAAGGACTCTGAAGTTATTTATTTATTATTTAAAACAATATTGGAAAAGTGTTAGACACTTTTCCTTATTAAGTTAACAACAATTTTGAAGTGAATTATATCTAGTTTAAGTTATAGGAAAAGTGGTTTGTGCACAGTTGGTGGGGGTATAAATTGGCACAACCTGTTTGGAGAGGAATTTAACAAAACACTTCAACATTTTAAGCCCATTTCATGTTTAGGAACTTATGCCAAGAAAATAAATCTGAACTTGCAAAGATGTTTATTAAAGCTATGTTTATAAGAATAAAAAAAAATACAACCTAAGTATCTGTCAATAGAATTAAATACATTATGAAATACACAAAATAAAGACAAGCACAGCCAGTTTAAGGGAAAACATTTGAACAGGTATCTGCAATATATCATTAATTTTTAAAGTTAATCAATAACTATACACACACCCACAAAATTTTTTTTAAAAATATTGTCAACCCTGTATATGTATTAAAAACAACTGAGAGCATAAATGTACACCAAATCATTAAAATTGGTTTTCTGTAATGGAGAGATTATTATGAGATATTTGAATGTTTTGCAGTGAGCATTGTCAACCAAAAAGGCATGTTGAAGAACACCGACTGTGAAAATAGTTTGTTCCAGCCAAAATGAAGCCACCTGGGAAAACATGTATTCTAATAGCCCAGAATAAGTGCTTCAAAATGGCGTCCTGGGGACTCTGGTTTTATGCATTACAAAACAAAACAAAAACGAAGAAGAAGGTTACAGCAGACTGGTTGTTACAATTGTATTGGTGAATAAAAATAGTACAGGTCACTGATTGGTTGTCAATCACTTTAAGTGATACATTCCAGGTAAGAATTGAGATAAGCAGGAACAAGGCATTCCCCAAGTTATTCATCACTCCAATGGCATCAGTACATCTAGTTGAAGAAGTTAAAGATTAATTAACCAGACCTCAAGAGTTTGGTCAGGGCATGACTGTTCTCTCACAACCCATGTCTGGCAGGCCTGATTGGAGTTTTCTGACCCATTTTTTTTTTTAATTTATGTCATCAGCATGAATTATTTATTAGGCAGAAAAGATCTATTTTCATTTCGAGAAAGTTCTAATTATTTCCTTCTGTCTTTTTTGGACACTCAGGAAAGTTGGTGTACATGTTTTATTTTGTTCTCTAGTTGTTCACCAATTTTTTATTTATTAGCTTAGTATTTATTAAGCACCTATCGTGTCTAACATGGCAGTACTCAATGAAGAAATAATATAAATAAGACAGTCTCTGACTCTAATAAAAATGATAGGTAACTTTTATTTTAAAAAGTTTACAGTTGTTTTGTTAGAGTAGCTGTAAGACAAAGGGGTTAAAAGAAAGAGTGATCAAATTAAAAGTATTGAATAGTTCGTTGCTTTGTTTGACATTTTTGCAGGTATTTCATCCACTACAAAATTATGAATATCTTGAGATGGATTCTGTTGCTGGTGGTAAAGACTAGGGAGGTCTTAGATTTAGAGCAGATTGAGACCTCTATCTGGTGTTTTGAGGTTCATGTCCCTACCAGAGAAAGAAGTCATTGATGCAAAGTACAGAACTGGAAGTGTTATTGCAGCAAGAAAGTACATACTCAAGAGGGAGTGTGGACTTCTCAAGAGATAGATGTGCTGCACAGAAATTTGGATAGTGTCTTATGGAGATTTTCTCAGAATAGACTTTTTTGTCCTTTTATGTTTTTTTGTTTGTTTACTTGTTTGTTTTGATGTGATACGACATGAGATGCATGATGGGAACAGGCAAGTTTGCAAGGCTGATGCTATGGAGCTGTCATTACGATGATGCAAAGGTCAGTTAGCTGTATATTCATCTATCAGTTTGGTCCCAGCTGCTTTGAGGTGATCATAGGTGGTCTTGTTTCATTACTGTTTGAGTGGTCACATAGTGTACTGCTGTAACACAGCTCTGTGATTGCATCTAGCCACCATGCAGTTTGCCTTTTTTTCCTCCTTCCTTTTCTAGCCTTCCTCAACTCTGTAATGTACACTTTTAAAACATTCTCTTGGGGTCTAGAAATTTGCTTATGGTGTTCTAAGTGTTCAAAAATACCTTTACATTCAATGTAGTCATTGCTAGAGTAGTGGTTTTCAATTTTTTGGAATTTAAGATTCATGTTTAAATGCTAGAACATGCAGTGGCACGTTGTAATGAATTTAAAAATCCAAAGCACACAAAACCAAGTAGGCAATACCTTTGGGCATAGCAAGATCTTAGTGAATCTAAGAAAACATTCAAAATATCTAAGATAATCTAGTCCCAAAGTCCGCAGCAAGCATGGATTTAGTGTTAGAGTAAACAACATCCTAACAACATTCATGGGTGAGCTTTGCTTGTGTGAGCATGTGTGTCGTACATGTAGAGTATATGTACTTACCTAATGCAAACTCACACATTCAAATCTAGAAATCAAAAATTTAGTAGCCATGTTCATAGTTCATCACTGAATTGAACATCTTTACTTATCATAAACAACAATTAGATGGCAGAGTACCTAAGTCAATAATCCAACAGGACAGACATCAATGACAGTTAATTAAACAGCTCCAAGCTGACCAATATTTGATGGCACACCTTGAAGGGCTGAGTGCTGGTGTTTTAGCTGAGATGTGGATGTGTGGATGTAAAATTGTCATGAATGCATTGCTTCTGTTTGCTTTCCATACATCCAGTCAGTTGGGATCTTTCTTTGTATTTTTTAAGTTACTGCTCCTACTTGGGAGCAAATCTTGTCGGGGTAGTTCATTCAGGGAGTACTTGCCAGATCCCAAAGGTGTTAACTACCTTACTTAACAGATATTGACATACTGTGCCAACCTCCTTTTTTCATTTTCCTGTCATCAATTTGATGACACAGAGGGAAGGAAATAGGTGAAATTAGAGAGGTAAAAGAAAAGTAAAGAGAACAGAAAAGGGAGATGAAAAATTGAGTATGGGTGAAAGTACCAGTTTCTCCATATATCCGTCTAAAACTTTCAGGACATTTGCCATCACTACATGGAAAGAGTGTTCACTGGGATGAAACCAGTTGTGTGTGACTTAAGCTCTGATACCATTTGGCAATCTGTGACACTGGTAGGTAGTGTTTAGTGAAAAGTCACTAAGCTTGAAGTAGGAGCTAAGGGGTCTGATCTGAACTTTCCCTACAAGGCTATGCAATGGAGAGCACATTCTGTCCTACTAAATGTGCTTTAGTAACCCCATGTATCCTAAAGGGGAACAATTCTTAACCTACCCATCTTGCATGCCTAATAGAAAGATGTAAGAAACATTGAGTACTTAAAGTGTTCTGAAAAATTCAAAACAAATGCAAAATTCAGACATTACAACCCAATAAAAGCACCTCCCTCCACTAAGCTATGAATGGATGACTTCAGCTAATAAAAGTACATGACATGCCAAAGAATGGATTGACATTAATTAAAATAGTTTCTACCAGGTAGCGAGGGGATGGGGACGGGAAAAGGGAGGGGGCGTGGGGGTTAGGGAGGGGGTTGGGGAAGGGGGGAGAAATGACCCAAACATTGTATGCACATATGAATAAAAAAAAAAGTTATGTTATAATTAGTTTACTCACTAATGATCTACCAATCAATATCAATTGAAGCTTTATTATTTTAAGGAAGATGGGGGCAATTAGCAGTTTGACACCATGTAAAATAGTTAACAAAGTGACTGATGGGACCCCCTCAAGTTTAATTTTAATTTGTCTGAAAAGCATCTTCTTTAGTAGTGCATTTGGTTTTTCATACTCTTTTCTCTTTTGAGAAAATGAATCTATATGTTGTTTAAAAAGCATATCTGAGCAACAAAGAATGAAGTCTGGCATATGTAACAAGAAATGAGCACATCTTCTAAATGGGCTGGATGGTATGGCGTAAGTTTTATTCTCTGGTGTGGTAATATAACTGGATTGCTCTTTAAATTAAGTGAATGTGTATGTCCACTTTCTCTTAATGGAATCAGTTTTGATATACTCTTTGTTCGTGCTGTTACTGGCTTCGGTCTAAGAGTTCTTTGTATTAACTTTTTAAAGTTACATTACAAAGAGGTTTTAAGATTTCCCAACAGGCTTTTATTTAACCGAAGCTTTTGATCTCAAACCTGCTGGGGCCTAGTGAAATCCTCAAAATTCTCCAGTAACTCTTCACTATTGGAATTTGAAAAGACCCACCTGAAGGATTTAACTCCCTGTATGGTTTCAGCCATCCTTCAGATCACTCTATTCAAGCAGACAGCAAGGGTTCTAGTGTACCCTTGTGATCTATAAGCAGCCTAAGGTGTCCTTTGCAGAAGTTGTACTCCCGGGGAAATAAAGATCAGGAGGACATAGACCTATATACCTTATTTCCTGCTATCTTCTGTTAAAGGGGGATTGCAGGAGGTCTGCTTAACATCCTTTGCTACCTAAATACCTTTTGGACATGGGACTCAATAAAAGAACTTTCATTGCATCCATTACCCTACTGTGGTGCATAACAAATTAGATTTAAAAGGCTACTTTTTCTCCCCCTTACAGCCATTTCCATCATTTTCTTTAAAATTTCAATTTAGTGTCTAGTGACAGAATCTTCTGTAATGTACTTTAGAACTATATAATGCTGATTATGCTAACTGAACATTATTTTCAAGGAATTAGGCTTATGTTGTTAAAGACAAATCCTAGTTTAAAAGATCAGATAAAGAAATGAGAACTGATTATGCTTAAAAGATGTTAAATATAAAATTATATAAAGCAAATGCCATTTATGGACAACTTTTAAAAAATATAAATATGCATTAATTTTATGTTTTTCCCCCAATTCCCATTTTTAGGAAAATTTTGCAGTTGCAGTAAAAGAAAATCAATGCCACATATAGACCTATTTTAAGAAAGGGCAAAATAATTCCCATTTTTAGGAAAATTTTGCAGTTGCAGTAAAAGAAAATCAATGCCACATATAGACCTATTTTAAGAAAGGGCAAAATAATTCTAAGTAAGTTTGCAATTCTCAAATATTTAAATATTTTTATTTAACAAATTCATTGTGCTGAGACTTTAGAATGTGGGAACAAGACCAAGCAGAAAAGCAAATAAAACCTGTAAAAAGCACGATGTTTGCTGCTATGTGTGGGACGAACAGATTTACCTATGAACCACTTCTCTTATGTAAATATTTACCTTTGGCTTTCTATTAATGATGCAAAACCTCTTCATTACTAAAAAAAATTGAGCTCTGTGTTGATAAATGGAGATTGACTAATTCCTATGTTTCTGTCATTGCATGAGATGTTGTTATGCCTACCAAAGCCTCAAAGTAGCTTTATATTAAAGAGTTAGAAAAAATATATATAGAAGTACTTCCAAAAGCTATAAAACGTTTGCCCTTTGGTGCTCACTGCTTCTCTGGGGGACACTCTCACAATGTGCACAGGCACCTATTACTGACCTTAGAGGCTCTTGGAATTGGATGGTGTGTTTCCTCCCAGACTTCACATAAATACAGGAAAGTAAGTCATTTGCTTCCAAAGTTCACGAGCTTCCCTCCTCTACTACCCTACCCATTGCACTGAAAGAATGAGACCACGTTAGACATCACAAAACAATAAAGACGTGTAGGAAGTATTAAATTTAATGAAAAATGAGACATAGTATTTTGCCATTTTGATAAAAATTATATATATATATATATATATATATATATATTAGGATATGTGGAGAGAAAAATTCAGAAGGATTAGTTACCAGATTGTTTACTTGAGAATTTCTAAGGGTGCAAATCTCCTTTTCTATTTTATATATTTCTAAAATGTTTAGATAATTTTATAAAATGTATGATAAAACAATATAGTTCTTTAAAATATCAACATACAATCAGAGAATCAGTAAAATCAGTGAACTGTTTTATCAACAAATGCAACATTATTTTCAACATCTCAAAATGGTGACAGTCAAGTTGGCCTTTTTAAAAACAAAGCAAAACCAAATTAAATCGTGTAGAATTTTCATATTATGAACATGGATTATCACAGTCTGGGGGAAGGATGGTATTCTATGACAAATAAAGCTAAAACATGGATGAATTTTTCTTATACAGACAAATTTTGCAAGTGATTTGTTTTTTAACTATTGAACAAAAGAACTGTTTTATTAATAGAGATATACCCATTTTTATTTCATATTAGGACACAAAGACCTATTCTTTTAAAGTCTTCTTAGAGGAAGATTCTCACAATCTTTTAAAAATATAAGAATACTTATCACATTTGCACTTATAAACTGCTCCAATAGGCAAATATTGCATTCCAGCTTCCTTGTGAGGGAAAAACTTGTGCATTTTATTCTAAAATTACAAGGGAAATTTGATTCACTAGTGGGCTAAACACTAGTGGGCTGGCTCTACCTTACTGCTTATATTTTAGCATTGAAAAAAAAAAATCAGTAACAGGTCATGATTTCAAGAATCCTAATCCAAAGCTCTGCTTATTGGATTTCATATTATTTTAAAAGGTAATAGAGAACATTCCCTGTAATCAAGGGTGAGTCAAGGAAAATGGCACCTAAGGGAGTATGTCAGCCAAACAGAAAACTTGACCCAACACCAAGCTCGTTGTCAGAATCACAGCTGCCACATCAACCAATGAGACTGGAAAACAGGCAGCCAAGAAGTCAGGTGCTGAGACTGGAAAGAATCCGTTCCAGAGCCACTGGCAATTGGCCCTTCAGCTGCTGTACAAGCCGGGTACAGGCCCAGGGGTGTTGGATCTGGTTTTGGACCACAGCGGGGGAGTGAAGTGAAGTACAACCAATATTGTCAACAGCAAGATTGTCAAGTTAGTGCTGATAATATATTCATGGGAAGATACATTGTTCTGCGCTGAGGGTTCTGGAGGGAAGGCAGGCGCAGGGAATGCAGGGAGCAACTCTGCAAGCATAGTCTACCTCTTTCATAGAAACTGAGTAAGGGTCGTCCTAGCTGCTAGCCTTTCGATTCCTGCAGGAAGCAGGTCTTGTGAAGTAAAGTCTTGCAAAATATGAGAGGTGCAAAAACATACTGCAGGGGCAAGGTATGGTCAGGAGGGACATTATGCCCAGGCTTTTCAAAAGAAGATGGATTTTTGAATTTGGCACTAATAACAGAAAGCTGTCATGTTCCTTTCCTTCAATAAAGAAAATAAGTGACCCAAAATAGAAAATAAATGACCCTTTCCATGATTAGCAATTCACTGTGCTTCTTTCATGTCAAGAATGCAGTAAACTATTAAGAATATATAATCACAGATCACCTCTTCAAAACAAAGTGAATAAAAACAGAGCACATCTTTGTGGTAAATCCTTGGATGGTACCTTTGCATTTCAGGAGCCGGAGCCTAGCAGAGGGTCCTTCCTGCCTGGAGTCAGCGTTTCCTCAGTGTTGAGAAGTGAGTGTGACTTGCTGCATATTAAGCTTGCCTGTGCAGTCTGTATTGCTGCCCAAGTAATCAGCTTGTTGTGAGATCCAGACTGACATTATTATACCCTTACTTTTGTGCTGAGACTCAGTATAACAACTTCAAAAATTTTTTCCTTTTTGATAAACACATCAGTCCTCTGTCGTGAATGTGCCAGGTTTGGGTCCCTGAGCATAGCATGTTCTTATAAATGCTTGTTAAGTTTCATGATAGGCACCAAGAATTGTGAGGCATTATGGGAAGTACGAAAAACATTGCAAGTTCTACTATTTCTTTCTTTATTTACTGATGACTTGTATTTCCCATTATTTTTATTTTTCTGATTTTATTGAGATATGTCAAACAAAGCTGGTATATGTTTAGTGTTTTGATATACATTGTGAAATGATTACCATAATCAAGATAATTAACTTGTTCATCACCTCACATAGTTGCCTTTTTGTTGTTTGTTTAAGGTGGTGAGAACAGTTCAGATCTACTCTCAACAAGTTTTAAGTATACAATATTAACTATAGCCATCACACTGTCCATTAGATCGCTAGTGCTTACTAATTTTATAACTGAAGGCTTGTACCCTTTGTCCAATATCTCCTCTTTGTCTTCAGTTCTTGGGGGGGGGTACTGGGGTTTGAACTCAGGGCCAACACCTTGAGTCACTCCACCAGCCCTTTTTTGTGATGGGTTTTTTTCAAGCTAGAGTCTTACTTTGCCCGGGCTGACTTTGAACCATGATCCTCCTGATCTCTGTTCCATTCTTATTTTTAGTGGGAGATGCAGAAGTTACAGGGAAAACATAAATGAAATGTTATGGGAATATATTAATATATAATAACTAAAAATTTATCATAAGCACTTACAAGAAGAGATATATTTGTAGTAGCCAGAGGTTAGCTTTCCAACAAGGTTCTGATAGAGGAGATGAATAGAATTTATGATAATAGCTAACATTTACTAAAACACAATTGACCAAGCACAATGTTAATTGCGTTAGAAGTATTGATCGTTTCATTTAATTTTCGCTACAATCTTAAAGTCAGTAATAATATTTTTCCATTTTACACATATGAAAACTGGGGCTGTGTTGTCAAAATAATTGTCTGAGATTAGTAGGGAGGCCAACCAGTGTCTGTACTCAGCAACTTCATGGAAGGATAGATACCATAAGGAAGAAAAGGGGCCTTCCAGACATAAAGCCAGGAATCCTGGAGCATTGCTGGCATAACCACAGCTGCATGTTTAGTACTTAGTTGGGAACTGGAGTACGTCTTTAGAATAAGAGTAAATCTCTAGAGACTCACTAATCTTTCTGTATCCTTTATAGCCACTATTCTCCTCCCTGCTTTCTCCTGACTGCATGCCTCAGTCTCTAGTCTTGGAATCTCTCCTTCCTGAGATCTTTCCTGGTGTCTTATGTGTCTCACATTCACCTGCCTTAGAAACAAGCTGGGAGATCAGTGGCAGTATGACTGTAAGAGGGATCTCTGTCTCCAGCCTCCTCAGAGACTGGGGCCTCGCATGAGGTAGTAATTGATCACAAATTAAACTGGCCTGGCCAGGTGGGATGGCTAACTTTGTGTGTCAACTTGTCTAGCCAAAGGTACCTAGATCGGGGTTAAATACTGCTCTAGGGCTGGTGGAGTGGCTCAAGTGGTAGAGAACCCGCCTTGCAAGTGTGAGGACCTGAGTTCAAATCCCAGTACTGCCAAAGGAAAAGAAAAATAACTCAAATGCACTAAAAGACTTTGAGGGCTGGGGCATGGCTTAAGTGGTAAGTACCTGTCTAGCAAGCATGAGGTCCTGAGTTCAAACCCTAGTAACTCTATAAAAAAAAAAAAAAAAAAAGCTTGATCCATGTAGAAGCTTGCAGCTTAAAAAAAAATACTGGTCTAGATGTTACCTGTAGAGGTATTTTTTAGGTGTGACAAATATTTAAGTCAATAGACTTTAAGTAAAGCAGATTATGCTCTATAATGTGAGTAGGTCTCATCCAATCAGTTGAAGGACTGAAAGACTGATACCCCTGATAAAGTAGGAATTCAGCCTCCAGATTGTCTTCAGACTTGGCATGAAATATTAACTGTTTCCTCATCTCATGACCATGATACAGCCAATCCCTAAAGCCTCTCTTCTCTCTCTCTGTCTCTCTGTCTGTGTGTCTCTCTCTCTCTCTCTCTTTTTTTTTCTCTCTCTCTCTCTCTCTCTCTCTCTCTCTCTCTCACACACACACACACACACACACACACACACACACATACACACACACACACACACACACACACACACACAAACACACCTTAATGTTTCTGTTTCTCTGGAGGACACTGAGTATCAGACCAGGGTAGGCTCATGAAGATGGTCACCTTTGAAGAAAAAAAAAAAAGGCATTGTGTTCAATTTAATGAGAAGCAATAAGAACAAAGACTAACTGGTCAATCTCAGAAATGAGTGACAAGACTAAGAATACCTTAAATAAAAAAACACGAAACTATTTTGAGTTGGCACGTGGAATATCAGACAGTCAATTATAAGAAAAGTTCCATTATATTTAGAGCTAGTGCTTCCAGTGAGAGAAAACAAGTAGGGTGGCTTAGTTGAAATTCAGTTAGTAACAGGATAGAAAACAGTTTTTTTCCAGCATCTACTGGATGTTAGGCCTCTTTATATACCTAATCTCATCAATAATCAAAACATCTTGCTTTGTTGAACTCCAAATGTAATATCATGTATGTTGTCAGTGGTTTCTCAGAAAGCAAATGATACCCCAGACAGTCACTGCTTGCCTCAATAACCTGAACTTGGCTTCCCCTTAGAACTTCAGTGTGTATTTTGCCCTTGGTGTGGACAGCTGTCCTTGCTTTATGCTTCTTCATCTTTTTCTTTAATTTTATATTACTGTTGTTTTAACTTAGGTTTTGGGCTTGCTAGGCAGGCCCTCTACCACTTGAGTCACACCTCCAGCCCCTTTTGCTCTGGTTATTTTTGAGATAAGGTCTTGCTTTTTTGCCCAGGTGGGCCTAGACCTAGATCCTCCCATCTAACCATCCAGCAGTAACTGGGATGACGGGTGCATGCCACCATGCCCAGCTTTTCTCTGTTGAGATGTGGTCTTGTCTGGAACTGTGATCCTTCCTATCTTAGTTTCCCATGTAGCCAGGATTATAGGCATGAACTAGCTCCCAGTGCCCGGCTGCTTCCTCATGTTTGAAATTGTGGCCTAAACATTCTCTTGAGGGACTCACTTTTGCTCTCACCTCAGGCTGAATCAGGATAGCTTGCTATAGGTCTCAAAGATCCCTGCATTTTTTCACCTCAGAATGCACATAATTATATGTTTGTGTGCAGTTATTTCCTTACTTCTGTCTTCTACACTAGACTATGAGTTGCATGAGAACAGGGACTGCATCTGTTTTGTTGGTCATTTTATCTCTGGGGTGCAGTGAACTATGCAGAGCATGTCACTGATTCAAAAATATATATGTTGAATAAATTAATTTGAATGAATTTAAAACCAAGTCTGTCTGAGGTTCATGCTTTTGTCTATTGCATCATATTTGCCTTCCGGTTGATTCTTTCAATTAAAAACTTATGTGTTTCTACCATTTTTGAAAATAAATAGGAAAGTACCCAACCTCTGCTCTAATTCAAACACTACCTAAAAAGAAGCTCATTATTTAAACACACCTCAGTGCTATTTTATCACCCAAGGGATTTACCCTCTCTCGGCACAAAAGGTTAGAATGAAATCTAGCTTTCCTCTACCCATTTAGTATAGAAACCAAGTTTTAAAATTGTATACAAAATGTGTGTCAGTAAGTATTTTGATCCAGGTGAAAGTTTTAAAAGAACTGTTCAAGCATTAAAGCAGGCACCTGAAATATATCTTTGAATAAATAGTGATTAGTCTAAAAACAACCAGAAACATATAGACATATAGAAATATCCTTAATAGGCTCAACCACTAGTTGAACCTGTGTATTTAAGGCATTCTAGCAAAATGTACCAAAACTTCAGTAATATAAGTTTATTGATTATGAATGCTGTATAAATCCATTCCAACACTTAGGAAACAAAACATTCCAATTATTTAACATGAGTTGCATCTCGGTGACATTGTTTTTTGATGCCTTACTTCTGCTGTACTGGTGGCTCTCTAGCAGAAAGCACTAAGGGCTAAAAGTCAAGTGCATAATGTCAAACATGGCTACATTTTCATTTTTTATTTGCCTGCCTATTTGCAAAAGTGTTTCTTAGCTCTTGGACAGTTTAAGCACCAGGTGTTTCACCACACTGTAGCATCTGCTTCAAACTTTATCAGGTAACCTTGAACAGTATTCATGTATTAATGTGTCAGCTTTGAGTTTATACAGTCAGTGTCTACCTGGGTATTCCAGCATATGCTGCAAAAAAATTCTCATAACAAATTTAAAGCACCGTGCATTGTATAAAATTCAGATGGGATTTTAAATTTGACTTTACTTTTCTAAACTCTTTTTTTAGTTTCTCTAGTCTAATGACTCATACTAGTGCTAAGCATGGGTGCTATAACACACAAACCTCAAAAGAGAATTCTTTGTCAGGTAGGAATGTGCTTTGCTACAAGTTATAGCAAGTAGGTAAAAGTTTCCTTCCCTCCCCCAACAAAATGTCTGGAGGTAGATATAGCTTAGCCTTGGGCCAGTAGGTCAGCAGCTCAGGACAGATGTTCATACAGTTCTCTTGGCTCTTTCTTCAGCCATATTATCTCACAGTTGCAAGATGGTTGCTACACTTCTGCACATCAAGAAGACAAAAGTTTCCTCAGAAATCTGCATTTGCCTTGCAACCATGTCTTATTGGGAAGATCTGTGTCACCTAGCCATTCCTAGTATCAAGGGAATCAAAAAGTAGTGAGAAAAGCATATTGCCAACTTAATTAAAATTGGAATTGTTGTTGTAAGGAAGAAGGGAAAAGATAGATAGATATTGGAGACTTAGCAGGTGTTACCCTCTTCAGCCTGATGCCATGGATTGATGAGGGTGTGAGAAGGAAGATCCTCGCATGCCACTTTCCGTTCCTCCTTTGTCATCACCTCAGGGAGTCAAAATCTTCATTGTTCTTGTTTTTGCAAGCAAGCTTGGTAATCACTTACTATAAACCCCTCATTTTATTCATGATCGAAAAGAGAATTAGAGAGGATAAATCAGTCACCTAAGATCACAAAATTAGCAGTCGTTCTGGAATGATCTTGCAAATATCCTGACGTAGTCCAACACCTTTCTTGTCACCATGTTGTCTCTTTTTACTTGTCTGTATCTTGTTGCTGCATATTTTGTCTAGAGTGCATATTTGGAGTTGTAATGGTACTGAACATTTCTCTGCATTTTAGTTGTTCTCCACATCAAGAATTCTACTTCTACAAGTGGAGAAGGAATTACTGGAATTGGAATCATTCTTTCTAAGACTTCATTATTACTAGTTATAGAAAAACAAATACAAACTTACAAGGTTTCAGTAAGTATATTCATTCTAATTCCATATACCTTTACTGTAATCAATGAAGTATTTGAACATTTTATCATTTTAAATTAGACATCTTACTTTGTTTTGTTTCCTATTCTACTTAGATTAGTTGTCTTTTCTTTTTACTTTGTTATTAAATGGGAGTTATTTTATTTCTATTCTTTAATTTTGGTCACTTTTTTCATGACAACTTGACTTGTTTGTTTTAATTTCCAATCACCATACTCTTTTACTATTGATGTATTATTTTACTTCATATTTGTTTTCTCCCGTAAAATAAGCCATTATTATTTTCACCTTCATATTTACTGAGATTTACCTGGGCATGTTGGCATACACCTGTAATCCCACTGAGGCAGGAGCATCATGAGTTTGAGCCAGCCTGGGCTACAGTGAGAGATGCTGTCTCAAAAACAGCAACAACAAAACCCACTGAGGTTCACCAATTTCTTTGATCGGTAGAACTTGTACCCCTTTTTTCGGTTCAGGGTTCTTTCTGAAGTAATGGAGTATAGCCTTTGTGCTTCTTCAGGAAGGAATCTCAGGAAGAGAACTGTACCACTCTCTACTCAAATCTGTCGTGATCATTCCATAGGTTAGCTGGGTATAAAATACTAAGGTAACAGTTACTTTTCCACAGCACTTGGAGAATGTCATTCTGTTTCTCGCTAGCTTTATTTTTGTTAGTGAAAAGTCTGCTTCAGGGTAATTGCTGTAATGTGCTGTTGTTTGTGGTGTAAATGTCAATGTCCATAAGCAGGTTTTGTGTTTGTTTTTGTCAGGTTAAACTTGCTTTATTAGATTCTTCACTTGAGATTTTCACTTCACTCAGGTAGTAAGCACACTCTACACTTGCAAAGGTGCATTTCATGGGGGCTTAATATTTAGCAATACATTTTTTTCCTCCTTTGTAACATGCAGAAAAACAAATTTTCTTGTTGTTTACCTGAATAACTATACTCCACAATTTGTTCCTGTGCTTACTGTTCTGGCCATGTATTTCTTCTATTTCTGAAACAGAGAACTTCATTTCTTGTTTCAAAACTCAACTGTGCATTATATTTTCGGTTATATTACATCCAGCATTCCCATAAGTTAGTGAAGAAAAAGTTGTTTGGATTAGTTCAGCTTGTCATGTTGACAGAAGCAAGAAGCCTCTTATTACTATTTTTATTCATTAATTTTACTGGAACATTATGAAAGACATGGTCATTCTTAGCATTCTTGCCATGTTTAGGTGATTTTAAGAAGAGAATCACATTATGGCTGTTACAATCAAACCCACAACTAGTCTGCATTGCAGATTTTACACACACACACACACACACACACACACACACGTGTTGGGGATCAAACACAAGGCCTCATATGTTAAACAAATGCTATACCACTGATCTGTAACCCCAGTTCCTCCATATTTTGATGACTGGGTTCTATGTTTTAGATTATGCTCATGGCATAGAGATAAGTGGAAATAACTTGTGTAGATTTATATGTCACACACTATTTTGAATCACTTTGGGCAAAATGATGTCAGAATTTTATTTAAAGAGTGTTAAATTATTTATTTATTTTTCTCCATTCATTTGAAACTCTCGTATTAACTTTATTAACTTTCAGCCTCTGGACAATCGTAACACCCAAAAGGAAAAGGTGAAGGGAAGATAGTGAAACAATCCATGAGAAACAACAGAAAGAAAAAAAAAAAACCACAACAAATTGACAGAGGGAGAGAATTTTGAAAGATGAGGAAAAGAGAAAACATGATGATGAAGGATCAGAAATAAGAGAAGAGGCTGGGAGGTGCTGGATGCTAAAAGCGTAAGGCATTGTGGGTGATGAAGAGAATAAAAGGCAAGTATCATTTTGTGCCTATTGTGTGCTGCACATACTCCTGATTGATTTTCATCCATATCGCCCGTGAAACCTCAACAATTGCTTGAACAAGGAGTGATTATTTCATTTGGTCAATTAAGTCAGAGAAGTTAAATAACTCTTTGAAGATCTGTAAAGTTAGTAAAAACCAGAGCCAAAATTCACACCCCAATCTGTGTGTTTTAACCAAAACCTGGGGCGGGGTTGGAAAGGTCACTCCGCACCCTCTGGGTGGAGCGGAAGCCAGACGCCTCGCTCCTTTCTTCTATTCTTTGCCAGCTAATTGCATCTCTGATTAGTACAGGACAAAGGAAGATGCACAGAAGAGAAGCCTGACAAGGGTGAGAAGGGACTGGCTGGGAGAAAGGAAGATGATTCATTTGTAAGTTCTTTGTCCTGCAGCACCAGGATAGGCCTCCTGGGAGGAAAAGCTGTGACTGTGGCGACAACCTGGGCCTTGAAGAAAGCGTCACCCAGAGGCGAAAGGGAACACAGAGCGGAAGTACGTTCAGACCTCCTCACCTCAGCAAGCCA
Source organism: Castor canadensis (assembly GCF_047511655.1). Classification (NCBI taxonomy): domain Eukaryota; kingdom Metazoa; phylum Chordata; class Mammalia; order Rodentia; family Castoridae; genus Castor; species Castor canadensis. The sequence continues at coordinate 99,415,540 of NC_133389.1, read as the reverse complement.
CAGGAAAACCATAAAAGCTCTTCGGCTTTCCTTCCTCCTCTTCATTCACGTGCTTATATATTGGCCTGTGCAGTATTGCCCTTGGAGACCAAGTCTCCCTCCAGAGCAGTGAATTCGCCAGCCAGGGTTTCTTGCTCACATGGGCTTCTGCGCCATTGTTATTTGAGCCTCAAAACAACGAGCAGAAACTATTTTGCCCTTATTTCTAATTTTGTTGTAGAGAGAGTATAAGCAATAATAGGAAGGAACAAGGGTTTTTGCTGGTTGAGATAAGGATAGCTATACAGGGCATTGACTCACATAGTTTCTGCTGGGTATTGAGGGGGTGGGGGGGAAAGAGAGGGGGCGGAGTGGGTAGTAAGGGAGGGGGTGGGGGCAGGGGGGAGAAATGACCCAAGCCTTGTATGCACATATGAATAATAAAAGAAAAAAAAAGTAACACTGAAGAAAAAAAACAAAACAAAAAACAATGAGCATTTGCTGAATTACTCATCAAAAAACTGATATGAAAGAACTAAACTGATTTAAGAACTAAAATGATGTGACTTTCCTACTAGTAACACCGAATGTCATTTCTTCATTACCAATAGTGAACTGAAAGTCATGTCAGATAAGGGACTTAACTAATCCTTGTCATTAAAGTTCTAAATAAATCAACCTCCCCATTTTCAAAAAAGATATTTTACAAAATGTTACTTTTTAAAACTCACCATTTCCATTGCGTGTTTTTTTTTCAGAGACAGAAATAAAGATCATTTTTAACGCCCAAATTCTACTTTAGCGGTATCTTGAATTAACTCTTGATAAATCTTTTTAAATAGTCTATTCTAATTAGAGACAGGTTTAGGGCTTTTACTCAAGAATGAACGTTGAAGAATGAATACTTAGCACCTGCTAAATAGTTCAGTGGGGCAGGGTGAACCCCAAATCTACAGCTGTTAAATTGTCCACGCTTTTGAACTCCCTTTCCCTTTTAAAGTTCCTAGGTTAAAAATTAAGCGCCTACAGTGAAGGGCACCTGTATTTGTTCCCCCTATTATGCTGCTGTCCTGAAATGCTTTACAGCTGTCTAAATTAGCATAATTAAATCCACATCAATTAGAAACCTCAATCACCTCTCTCCTCTTTACATGTAGATGATGACATTTGTCTAAGGTGGGAAGTAACAAAGGAACTTTTTAACAGTTGAAGACCTGGCTGAAAAGGAGGGTAATAAGATTGGTCTATTGTCCTGGGTTTACCTTACCACTAGGAGAAGTGGTCAATGAGAGTTACTAGGCCAAAGTAGCAAACACTTTGCATTTCAATGCTGCTGGCCATTAGAGATGTGCATTTTACAACAGGCCTCCTTTTGTATTGCTCTTTATCCTCCAGTAATGAGGGTAAACAAAGCACCATTATGACTTTGGTGGCAGTAGTTGTTATTTTTAAACTAGGAAAGCCTAGTGACCTCAGGATAGTGACAGGACTACACCGTGTGGTGCTGGCAAAGAAAATTCCTGGAGATGAAAACTGACGTGGGGTCTTGGGGTTAATTTCTGGAACAGACAAATTTGCATACAAATGAAAAATGATGGGATTTCTGTTCTCCTAAATTTTCAATGTCATCAGCATCAAACAGCAGCCTGTGCTCCCTTGCTGTTTGAAGGATATTCATTACTTTAGAAGAAGGGGCACCTTGTTGGGTGTTCAACTCGATGTGGGTCGATGGCTTGAGTGGTCCAACTTCATCTGGAGTGTGAGTTTTCTGTGCATCTTTGTAATTTTTCCAAACAAGCTCAAATGATATTTATTTTTATAATTATTAACTTTTCTCAATAAACATCGAGTGGCCCATGGTGAACTCCTTTGAGTATTTACCTTTTTAGTGCTCGTGAGTTGTTTAACTGTGCTTAGCTGATATTTTCTATGAACAAGATTACAGAAGATGACAACTGGTCTATGTGAATAAATTGTTCTATTTGAGAATCAGGGACATGAGACTTACGGATTTCCCCAAAGCACACGGCATTTCTTCATTCTTATTCTGACTTTTAGCTTTTTCTTTTGGGGGGCAGTTTATCCTCACCCCCCAACTATTAGTAAGAGACAAAAGAATCATGAATGAACTAAAAACTTGTGAAAGAATAAGTTTCAAGAAACTTCAGGATGTGAAGTGATTAAAGAATCCCTTAAAGAGATAGCAATGTGGCAGTTAAATTGTTATGATATATAAATAGTAAAGGCAATATAAGAACGTGCCGGAGAATAAAATGTATCTTTTTTTTTTTTTTCTATTTAGACAGGCTCTCACCATGTAGCCCAAGGTTGTCTCAAATTCCCTGTGTAACACCCAGGCCAATTTCTAACTTATCCACCAGCCTCAACATCCAGAGTGCAAAGATTACTGGTGTGTGCTCTGATGCCGGGCAAAACATATCTTCTTTACCTGGCATTTTCACATTCATAGTCTGGTCATACGTGTCTGTAGCACAATAAACACTTTTAACACCTATGTATGTGTTTATCACAAATACCTTCAAGGTTTTTTCTAATCAGTTATTTTTATTGTGATTATTTCTTGTTAAAGGGGAATTTGGAGCCAACAAGCAAAATATTTCGAAGTCCAGATGTCCTGTATACACAAGGATTCTGGTGTCTTTTCACCTAACTTCATGTAGCCAATATCACAAAGATATAATTAGAAAATTTAGTACAATACTTAGCCCTGGTTACTGTGTGATGGAATTGTTTGAATGCTGAATAACTGAAGCTTGTTTGCATCCCAGTGTGTTGTGAAGGCAAACTTCAAAGAAAATGTGGTATCTCCCAACTCCAGCTCCTGAGTGTGTTGGAAGTATATATAGTACAGCAAGGCTTAAAACTCCCTCCTGAGCAAAGGGCAATTTGACACTGAAACTACTTTAAATCACTATTGTAACACTGATTTGCAAAAGGGTTCTTATTAGACAAATAAGAAAATATATGAAGAAAATACACCCAAATCATAGGGAAAAAATGGGGGGAAAAGTCTTTAAAATTGGACAATATGTGTTGACAAAATTTGAAGATTTTAAAACATGTATCTACACATTTATTTTATAAATTGTACATAAGACTGGCTCCTTTTCCAGTGTAAAATCAAATATTTAGATTTGCACAAACCTATGGAGCCAGATTTTAGACAAAAAGGGATTTTTTTTTTTTTTTGTCAGACTGTCAGTCTCTGAATTTCATCACAATCTGTTCAGCTGTTTTTGTTGCGGGCAGGCGTAAAACGTCCTGGGTAAGTGTGTTCTTGTATTTATTATTAAAATGGAAATGTTAAATCTTGCTTTTTAATGGTCTTTGCATTCTTAAAGTTGATGCCAGTCACAAAGAAGCAGACTCATAGTGCCTGTGTGTTAACCACATATGGAGGAAGAGGAGCAGGGTCAATGACAAATGCTAAAGACCATCACCTCTACAAAATGGGGGTTTTAAAAACATTTTTTAAAAATGACCCTGGCATTTTTTCCTCCAGTAACTTTTCCTGCACTACATGTACTATTCTTGCTTTGAAGAGAAATGGAAAAATGATTTGCTGGTGGCAAAACTGCACATGTTTTATTTAATGTCATAATTTCTTTATCTCATCCTCTGTACTACTCTAAAAATAAGAACAGTTTGGCAGTTTGCTATCATTTAATGTATATGTATGATTATCTGCAAAGACTGCCTAAAAGAATATTAAAGATAGAACTTGAACCTCTAGTAGGTGGGACATTACAGTGAAAAGCAAACAAATGTCAAATCTTATTTAACTGGATATGGAGCTAATTCTTCTCTCAGCTAGGTTTTTTTTTTTTCATATTGGTGCTTGATATAGATAGTACCACATATAACAAAGATGGGATTTAATGTGATTTTACCCTTTCCTTAGGAAGCTCTTTTACAGAAAGAGGATAATCCCATGTTCCTAGTTATGATTGATTATGGAAAACAAAACATTTGAGGCCTATTTTCATATTTAAAAATCCACAACAGAAAATTTACCTTCAACTAAGTCTGCTTGGGCCACCATAAAAAAAAAATCACAATCTTGGTGACTTGATAGAAATATATTTTCTTACAGTTCTGTAAGGGGAAAGTCTAACATCAAGCCTAAAATCTTCTGGCTGGAAGACAGTGCCTTCTTGCAGTGTCTTCTCATGGCCTTACTTTGTGTGAACACAGAGAGAAACTCCTATGTTTTTTCCTCTTCTTATAAGGACATAGTCCTATTGGATTAGATCAATACACTGATCACCTCATTTACCATTAATCACCTCCATCAAGGTCCTATTTCCAAATACAGTACCATTGTGGGTCAAAACTTCAATACCTGCAGTCTAACTGAAACTATAGATTTCTTTGTTTCTGGCTGTTTTTATATCAACTTAGTAAGACTGGATTCCACATTCTGGTCAGAAGTTCTGATTTGCAATTTTGTATGTTTCTGACTAATAATAGACATAAAAAATGAATGTGTATCGGTCTGTATTTGTGGTGTCGTAGATACTTTATCTCAGCCTAGGATCTTTGGAGAAAAAGTAGGGAAAGGAATCCTTGGTGGTTAAAGTGTTGAGAATCACTGGAGAGAATGCTACCTGCGTGGAGAAGTGAACTCATCTAAGGAGTCCCTTGAGATCATTTGCAGTTCTCAGACCCAGGAGTCCATGAGTTCAGTCATATTCAAAATATGATTTCTCCCCTAAGAATGAACAATTATATGATACAGAGAATATAGCAAATTAGTCACTTGTGTAAAACAATGAATATTGCTATTAGATTTACAAAGAAAAATAAAATTATTGGGCTTGGCTGTGTGCACATGGCCGAGACTACCATTCTTTCTTTCTGGGCACACAGAAGGACTCCATTTCCCAGCCTCCTTCAGAATGGGCCATGTTACTAAGTCTCAACCAATGATGTACAATACTTCAGCACTGGCTACAAAATACTATAGTCTTTCATGATCCCTCTTCACCTTTGATAGTACAACAGAGACCACATATTGAAATCATTTGCTAAAAAGACCCTGAATCCCATAGTTAGGATTTGACAGAGGCATCCAGAAAAACTCTTGGACTTCTTTGGGAACAAGTAATAAAGTTTATTGTTAATCTGCTGAGATTTGGGCATTGTTAGCTGATAGCTTTCATAGTTCGTTCAATGAAAAGAACAAGGATCATGGTCATCAGCCTAAGTTTTATCTACCGAACAATATATTATTGAAGAAATAATAGACAAAATGCAGAATTTCCATTTTTCCATTTTTCCATTCATTTAATTTTAAAGAAGTTAAATGAATGTAGTTGCTATTCTTAGATCACTACTGTCTCTACCAGCATGATTCTGACCAGAATTTTTTCAAACTTAGAATTAATTAATGTTTTTCATTAGACAGACCCACAAATCACAATAGAGCTTCATGCTTCAGCCCTTTCCTACTTTTGATTGTACCAAACAGTGTGATAACTGATTTAAAAGTCCTGATCAGATGCCACCACACTTTCTCCTTTCCCCTAAAGTGTCCCTTACTGAGAATTCTTTATCTTCTGAATTCCATTTGTTTGATAAAACCATTATATAGTTCAGCATGGCAAATAGGTTGCATCTCATGCATCTATAATGAGTTTGTGGTAATTTCTGAGGACTTAGGATTCAGGTTCATTGAAATTATCATCTGCCAAGGGCCAAGGGGCAGGAGTGGAGGGGTGTGTGTGTCATGTAGTTGCCATCTCAGGCTTAATTCTGTGTTTCCAAATATCAAGATTCATACCTGACTATCTACCTCAAATAGGATCTAGTCCTACTGAAAATGTTTTTAAAAATTACATCAAAGGCCATAGGTACCTTCCAGTAGCTACTGCTTTGTTGGGAAACAACATGGTTGCCTTATTTGGAGCTGGGTTCACATAGGTCAGATTTATACTGATTTGTCTGACTTATCTCCAATTCCAATAAAGATGACATTCTATAAGATCTGGTATTTGGAATCTGAAGTTCAGAGACATCCTCACAAGATTTTGTGCCTTTAGCTATAATGCCAAAGATAGCGTGAAGCCCTGGGTTTGATCCCCAGCACTGCCAAAGATTACGGTAAGTAAGTATTAGAAAGTGAGCATTATCATATATTATTTATAGGGATGCAGATTGCTGTGAATGTTCTGCAATACAATCTAGTAATATGCATCAGTACCTGCATTTTGACTCAGTAATTGTCTTTTCTTGGGCTTTATTCTAAAATATCAGTGAACATTTACATCTAAAGACATTAATTGCAGCTTTGTTTTTAATAGCAATGTTTATCAATAAAGGATTGGTTAAATAAGTTATGACACATTCATATATGTTAACACTATGTTGGATAAGATAAGGTATGAAAAGCTGTCCATGATATCATATAATGTAATGAAGAATGCAGGTTGTAGAACAATTTGCATAGAATAAATTTATTTAATATATAACTTATATAGTAGTGCATATAATCCTATTCTATTTAGTGTTTTTATGATAAAGCTTTTTATGACATAGAATATGCTGAAAGTACATATTTCACATTTTAAGAGAGATTAAAGGAGTTTTGCTCCCATTTCCTACATGGGGAACAGGAAATGTCTCCCTCTCTTTCTCTGCCCCCCCACTCTAGAGACAATCTGCTTTTAGTCTGTTGAAAGCATAATCCTTTCCTAATAAACTTTACTGGTACTTTTCCTGAGTTCTTGAATTCTTCTCCTGCCAGACACAAAAACTGAGGTAATCTTCAGAACAATTTTTTTTTCTGGTAATACTTGGTGCTGTGACTCTGGTACCAGTTGTTTAACATCTTGACTTGAATACCAGATCTCAGGTCTGTTTCATCAAGAGTTTGGATCCTTCTCTTAGGCATTTATAATCAAGTTCCCAGAAAACATCTCTACCCTGATGGGCAATTCTTGCTGGTTACTGTGCCCTGCAACTGCAGCTCCCACTATCATGAACTGCTGGACAGACCTGAATACTGAAAGGCGACTTGTCTGCCTTGATGGGATTCCTGACTCATGACCACCTTTCATGCCAGCAGGAAGCAGTTAATGACAGATTATGACTCCCCTCTTCCCTAAAAGATTTTAGGGTCTCTAGTCCTTGAGTGGGGAATGACAGGAAGCAGTTAAACATAAGTGGTGGCTACAAGCAGAGACAGGGAAATTAGTCATTTTAATAAATATTTAAAGGGCCAGACTCTGACATTGGAACAAGGAGAGGCAGAGCAGCTAGCTCCCTCCCATCTTTTAGATGACAAACTTATAGTAATAGGGAGACAAAGAGGAGCTACCTGCTTCTGCTTTCTTCTTTGAGAAGTTAATAAGCTGCAAGGATCCTTGGATGGGTAGAGAGTAATGAAAGGGAAGTTCTAAAGCACACCTATTGTCTCTGTGACTTGGGTGGGATGTGGGTGTGATTGGGTATGATTGGGAAAGTGACCCCTCCCTGTTTTGCCAGCCATCTCAGCCACCCAGACCCATTATCTTTGACCATGTGTATTTCCCTAGCTTTCCAATATAAAACTAGGAGCTGGGGACCACCATTTTGAGTTTTTGTTCCCATTTCCTGTGTGGGGAACAGAAAATGTTTCTCTCTCTTTCTCCCCCCACATCCCTGATCCCATTGTTCTTACTCTAGAGACAACCCACTTTTAGTTTGAAAGCATGATCCTTTCCTAATAAACTTTACTAAAAAAAAAAAAAAAAAGAGAGAGATTATATCTTTGGGATGGGACAGAATCAAGTGGAGGGGCACTTGGTTAATTAGCTGTGTATTACATCTTTCTGTACATTACATGCTTTTTCAATTACTTTCTTATCTCTATACTGCAAAAACAGTATAAGTTATTCTGAGAGGAATGAAAGAGGTATCAGAAGCTGATAATTTCTCTATTTTATTTACAAAAAAATAAAATACTTAAGACAATAGGTCAAACTCCATAGAAGAATAGGTTTTTCAAATATATATTGACATTTTCCTTTATGGAAAGACGATCAATGTAAAGGAAGGAAAAAATAATGGTGTGCTTTGGGAAGTCTGATTTTAGATCTACAGTTTTGTGGAAGTCTACTGTTTTTGGAGAATACTAGATCATGTACTGTTTTTGGAGAATACTAGATAGTGTACTGACTGACAGAAAAGTACAGTAAAAAGTAGAGAATCCAGTTGAGATGATCAGTGTATACAGTGTTTGGCACAACTACTGACTTACCTAACCAGAATCCATTCTCTTTCCTTCTGGTGACAGAAGAAGAAATAATACCAGTTGCTTGCCATTTTTTAGTGACTCAGCAGACCCTGCTCTGTTCTGGCCAGGGGATGATGGGATCAACGATATACCCATTAGTCTCCCTTCTGAGAATTGAATGTTTGAACACAATTACATGGATGTAGTGGGAGCTTCCTGGATCCCCAGAACTCTAGTTTTGTTTTGTTCTATTTGTTTATTTGTTTTATGTTGCCAAGATCTAGTCATTCTTCCATGCAACAAATATGTAGTTAATGTGCCAGTATATATTTAATGTTCTGTGTAAAATAATAATATATTAAAAACAACTCAGTATATAAAACCATGATAAGTGCAAAGGAGAAAAATGGAGGGAAGGAAGATAGGTTCACAGTTGGAGTGGGGTTGATATTTTATTATTATTATTATTATTATTTGGCACTACTGAAGTTTTAACTCAGACCTCATGCTTGCTACGCAGTTTGAGCTACCCCACCAACCCTGTTTTGTGTTGGGTATTTTCGAGATAGGATCTCCCATACTATTTCCCCAGTCTGGCTTCAAACCATGATCCTCCTGATCTCTGCCTCCTGAGTAGCTAGTGAACCACCAGTGCTCAGCTGAAATTTTAAATGGGAATCAAAGAACTGCCTCTCTGAAAAGGTGTTATGTGAGAAAAAATGAGCAAGAGGGATGGGAGTGAGCCACAGGGAGAGGGATATAGGGGAGATCTGCAGGTGCAGAGATCTGAAGTGGGACCGTAGCCTGGATCCCAAAGGACGTGTAAGTAGAGAAAGGAGGAAGGAGAGAGTAGTAGGAGGTGAGGTCCAAGAGGTTAGGGTCTGGGGACAGAACACTCAGGACTTAGTAGGTCAGATAAAGATGTTGGCTTTCCCTCTGTGTGAAATTGGAACCAATGAAAAGTTTAAGTAGACAAGTGAAATACTTGATCTATGCTTAAGCATCATCTGCCTCTCCATTAGGTTGAAAATAGTTCAAGAAAGGCTAAAGGCAGAAAGAAGTCAGAGGACTAGTTAGGAGGCTCCTGCCTTCATTCAGGTGAGGGATGATGGCAGGATGGCAGACTTTGAAGTAATAAGAAGCAATGGGTTTCTGGAAATGATCAGTTATGTTCAGCTTTTCCTCTGATTCTGCCAGCAACTCCATGTCCTTATGATAAATTATTTTTCTATTTAAAGCTCAACACATTGGAATTTTATTCTTGCAACATGAGAACCCCAAGAGATTAGCAATGTCCATAAATAATTAGAAAACTAATAACCTTTTACTAACTCTGTGACCTTGGGTAAGTTACTTAACCTCTCTCCATCTCATTTTCTCATGTGCAAATTAGGAAAGTAATAACATGATGAACCACTCAAAATTGACATTTTCTTAGGTTAAACATCAACACTTTTATATGGCTCACCTCTAGAACCTAACAGACTAGTTGTTGTGAGGATTAAATGAGCAAATACATGTAAAACACTCAGAATAGTGCCTAGCACATCATAAGAGCTCAATAAATGTTAGCCTTGACAGATCCTATCATTATTGGTGCTTTTATTTCCAATGTAATTTCGTGTTCGCTTTCTCAGTTTTTGTCACAGTATAGTAGGATAAGGCAGGAAAGACAGCATTACTCACATGTGTGAAAGAGCCTTCTGTAGCACCTTAATGTCAGTCCACACATGTTAGTGCCACTTGATTCTCAAAACAACCCCATGTGGTGTGTGGCACACATACCCATGGCTGCTTTGCTCATTTAGATTAACTAAAAAATAAAAATAAGTAATGTACACATGTTTTATTTCCCCTAAATAATTGCGGGTAAAATCGGTATGTATTACATTTCCAAGGGTGTTTTAATTGTCTAAATGCATGAAAGCAAAGCTTGGAGCCCTTATCTTTAAGAAGACCAGTTGAATAGCTCTTTGCTCCTATCTGTTAGCATAGAGAGATGCTTTGCAAACAGTTCATGTAGCATTGTCACCTTTCTGTTTATGTGTCATATTATCTGCTCTGATTCCATGTTTCCATATATCTGATTTCTCACACCTAACATAGTATCAGCTGTAAAATGTCTGCTTAATAAATAGTTATAAAAACTAACCATGAAGAAAAGGAATGAATTAATAATTATTCTTTCTGTTTATTCTTTAGGAAACCAAGATGCCAACTAGTGAATTGCATTGCCCAATTTCACACAAGTACTAAATGAGGAAGCCTGCAAGCCCAGGTGGCATGAACCCATGTCCAGAATGCCATCAAATGTGGCATAAAACTTCAGACCAAAATGAGGCAGTAGGTATGCTCAGCCTTGAATGTGCCTACCAGATGAAAACCCACCCCAGATGGCATATCCAATTTAATCAACATCACCTGTGAGCCAAACTGAACAGTAAATGTTAAGACAGGATCACTAATAATGGGGACCTGGAATGTAGCCAGAATTAAAACAATGATCTGCTTAACAATCCCTCTGGGCTGGATGCATGTGGAGAACGGATAAATGCTGGATATCGAAACAGCTGTTCTATGGCAAACTGAAATGGGGCAATCATAGACAGCAAAGGGAGAAGATACACTTGAAAGTTATCTTAAATAAAGTAGTGCTTTAAATAGTGTGTGACCTGGCTGTGGCCTTTTAAGAAGCAAACAGCACACACAAGCCACCCTGGCATGCATCTCTAGAGAAAGAAGGAACTCTTGGTGAACAAAGCCCTGTGGTATCATAAAAGGCAGTGGCAACTGGTACACCAGTCCCAATATATATATACACACAGATAGCATTACTCCACAGGAATACCTGCAATCACCTTGGAATAGGAAGACCAATCCTGCAAATTAAAATTCCTTATGTCACTACCTCCTGGACTTTGCTTCCTAAATGTGAATATTTTCTGTGAACTCCTTGTAGACATTATATAAAATACTGTGCTTTTTCATTTACTGCCACTTGCTTAATTATTCTAAGATTATAATGACATGGTATTTTCTCATCAGAATCACAAATTGTTTTAGAATAGACACCAAAGTTGATGTTCAGATCACTTAGCAACAAGCATGCACAGAGACCAACCAGAATGTGAGTCATTCTGGCCTGTACTAGCTACTGCTCCCCTCCTTTTGGGTTGATGATTCTACACTATGAAGCGCAGGAGGATTGTATACATACAGTGTTCTTGGAAAGGACTTCTTGATTAATTGATTCCCCAAGTTCATTTTTATGCTTGTCTGTCATTTGGGGAAATCCCACATCATGATATAATTTATCATGAATATAACTGTATTAAGGTAAGTATGGCAATTATGCACCTAGGAGTAGGGGTTACCAACCAAGTAAGAAATAAGTTACTCAAAAAAATGAATAGAAGTGCTGGGCGTTGGTGGCTCATGCCTGTAATCCTAGCTACTCAGGAGGCAGAGATCAGGAGGATAGAAGTTTGAAGCCAGCCCAGGCAAATAGTTCACAAGACTCTATCCTGAAAAAATTCATCTCAAAAAAGGGCTGTTGGTATGGCTCAAGGTGTAGGTCCTGAGTTCAAAACCCAATATCACACACACAAAAAAGAATAAAAATAAAAATTTAATAGTCATTAAAAATATATATATTCTGCATCACCATACTGACATTTGGGAATATAGAAATAAAAAGGAACTACACACTTTTTTTTTTTTTGGTGGTGGTACTAGAGTTTGAACTCAGGGCTTCATGCTGGTGAGCCACTCCACCAGTCCTTTTTGGTGTTGGGTATTTTCAAGATCGAGTCTTGTGAACTATTTTCTCTGGCTGGCTTCAAACTTTGATCCTCCCGATCTCTGCCTCTCAAGTAGCTAGGATTACAGGCATGCTGGTGCCTGGCAAAATTCACATTTTTACCATGGCTACTGTCAATGATACGGCCAAATGTTTTAAGAATAAGTTCAGTTATAATCACTTAAAAGCTGTAATGCCCCTGGAGGGATGTGATTGGACTTCATGTATATGAACATTGGATCAACTCTTCCAGACTTCCCAGTATTCCCAGGAATTCGAATCACAGCTAGCTGCTTTGTTTTGCTGTTCACAGTACTGGGGAGAGAAGCCATTGCTTACTAAGGGAGGCTACATGTTTTTAATAGATTGAATTTTCACATTTTAAAAACTAGCTTTCATAGTTTTCAAAATATACTGCAATTATGAATTCTTTTTAGATCCCCTTTTCTAAACTACTCAGCACAAATTTAGATAAACTGCACCTTAAGAGACTCAAGAGATTTTTAACTTTGTAAGCAAAGCGTGTTCTGATCTTTTACCCTTTGATAAAGAGTTATCAAGTGTATCTTTTATTCAGGTTCAGTAGCCCTAGGATTTCAAATGAAGAAAGGGTGTTTGCATAGTAGAAAAACTCCAGGGAAGCAAAGGAAAAAAATGATCCATTTTCCTTTGTTCTTATTGAGTTGAGTTGTTTGATCCCAGTTAGTAAGTTGTTCACCAACCAGTTCATTTAGCGTTTAACAAAACCTTTCTGTATTGCTTAACCATTCTGATATGGGCAAACATTTATTGGGTTATCTACTAAACTCTAAATAAAAATATAGATCTTTAGGATTCCATCATAACTCTCAAAAAGCTAGTGGACAAATTAAAAATGGCAGAGATGAAAGTGAATAATAGCTACGTGGTGTTATAAATACATGTGATGAGATGTGAGTAGGAATACCTGGTCACCACAAAGAAAAGCATGATCTGTTCTCTTTTTCCATCTACACTGGCCTTCACTAAGCTAACCATGTTTCAATGAGAGAAGAAAATACTTAAAGTATATATGTATATATACTTTATATACATATACATATATACTTTCACCTGGGAGACAGCTATTGGTAGGACATAGACTACCAACACTCCTGTCAGTAGACCGTTTATTTACTACATTCTTCTCTGTGAGTAGCTTCCTGGTGACTATTGTAGGATCACATTGATGGTTTGAATATGCTCCTACAGACCCACAGCTCTTGGATTTCAGACAATTATTGATATCTAGATGGGCAGACTATTGAAAACCACTTCAAGCACCATTAGATTGCATCCTAGGCATATTTTTAGGACTATTTCTGATATAACTCTATCCATATGTGTATATCTACAGAAAGACATCTCATAATTCAAAGAAAATATGGGTGGTAAGATGAGAGTGATGACAAATGCTTTTTCCCCTACCACATTTCAGGTTCTTTGTTTTGAACCTGGTCTCTGAGATACCTTCCAGGTGACCAAAATAATTCTGTCTCCCTGACATTGTTTAGTGTTGCTACCAATTAAACTCCAAACTGTATAGCAGCTTTGTAAGAGCACAGCAGTGTCACATTACAGAGAACAGATGTCAAAATAAAGGTTTACTAACTTGAAGCAACTTACATAAATAGAGCATTCAGGTATATCTGTGACCATGAGAGAAGAAGTAGAAATTGTATTTTGTGTCATTGAATGATACCAAGGACAGACTCTTTCCTTGATATGCCAACAGAGAGAATTTTGTTAGCAGTATTCTGTGAACAAAACACTTAAGAGAATGTATGTATACAATAGTTTTTTTAAAAAAGGGTTACTGACACAGATGCCAATTTGGTGGGGCATATGGAACATTTACACTTGCCTTTTTCTTTCTTGCTTGCTACAGCTGGTGCTGATTTAGTATGTGAAATTTTACTAGCAGGAGTGCTAATCAAGACAGAGATTCTGTAAGGATTCAGTCATTTATGGAGGGGAAACTATGGGTATCATTAAAAAGTAGAAGATCATCTTATGGAAAAACATTATCATTATCAACCTCATTTTTAAACTAAACAGACACAGTGTACTGTAAGTATCACTTTAGCAGTCGAAAAAGTCAGAATGTTTTCCTGATAGTGTTGTAAGAGCTTTGCATCTCCGTTTAAGTTTCGGTGGAAGCATATTAAAGTTTGGTAGTGTCAGAATAATGCAGAAGGGTGAGCAATTTAACAGTTTGTTGTTTAACTTTTCTGTAGAGTGGTTCAACAAAACTGCTCTTTGGATGCATCAACTATTTTCTTTAGAAATACTCTTTGATTATAACGGTACAGAAGATGAATTTTCCTGAGTCATTTGGAGCAGTTGAGGGGATGGGGAACAGTGTGCAGGATTTTATTTTTCCCTCTTAATGTTTGAATACAAAGTCTTGCAATATAAGGCCTCATTTTATATAATAATCCACTGCCCATTCAGGAGTTCAGAGAAAAATTATATTAAAAAATCTTTCCTAAGTAGCAACAGAATCATTGTTGGTACACTAAATATGTTGTACAGGTGGCTTGGTAGAGCTGGAGACCTGAGCAGCAGCTACAAGACATCTGCTGCCTGAGGAAACTTGCAATGTGGCAAAGTGGTGTTTGTAGCTCCCCGTGGAAGGGTGCCAGCTGCCCACGGCTCCGCTTCTGCCAATGAATGGGAAGTCTTGTGGGTGCTTCAGTGGAAGCAGTGCATCACTCCCATCCTGCTCTCCCTGGAATTTAAAGAGCAAGGAGGATCTGCCGTGAAAGCCTAGTGAGATGTCGTTGGCTATGTTGTAGATCATCTTTCTCATATTCCTGAGGGCTTTGTCCATCAGCATGAAAGTGAGCACATCACGCAATCAAACTATTTTTAGTCTATTTCCATGCTAAATTTCTATGACCTGCTGCAAGTTGTTTATTTTCACAGTATCATGATTCATGTCTTAAAAGTCCTCAGAAGAAATATTTGAAGAAAAGTTTTGCTAAAATGCCAGCAGTAAATTATTTTATTATAGAATAATTAATGGCGATAAATATCTTAGTTAGATTAATTGTTCTAGAATATTTTGACATAAATATGGCACCTTTAAAAGCAGAATACACATTATAACTTGTAAGTAGCTATTGTGACTGACCAATTAAAGTTCATTTATTGGGTACTACTGTGGCTCCATACCTGTGTTAAAAGCAGGAGGGACAAAGATTGTACAGCACAATACATGGCCTTTGCTCATAATCTAGAATATTTAAAAATTAGTAAATCTCTTCATTATTTTCTTTACTCAAGTTTTAATAACATTTTTACTGTAAAAAAAAAAAGCAAGGTCACCTGAGCTATTTAATTGAATCTGGAAACAGTAAGACCTTCTGGGTGCCAGTGGCTCACACCTGTAACACTGGCTACTTGGAGACTGAGATCAGGATGATCCTGGTTCCATTCTAGCTGGGGCAAAAAGTTTGTGAGGCCCCATCTCAACAGAAAAAGCTGTGCTTAGTGGCACATACTATTATCCCAGCTACGGAAGGGAGTGTAAAATAGGAGGATCATAGTCCAGGCCAGCCCAGGCAAAAAGCGAGATCCTATCTCAAAATAATCAAAGTAAAAAGGCTTTGGCTTAAGCAGTAGAGTTTCTCCCTAGCAATTGTGAAACCATGTGTTCAAACCCCAGTACCACCACCAAAAATAAATAAATAAATACATAAATAAATGAATAAACAAATAAATAATAGGGGCAGCTAGTTGATGGAATAGCTAGGTATTTGAAAAGAGAATGACATAAAATTTTAAAGACAAAAATTATAGATTGAAAAAGTAATTTCTAAGCAATAAGTTCCCTTTAAACATTCTATTAGGCTGTGTTGAGGAAGTAACTTTTATTTCTAAAATTGTACCTGAAAACTACTTGAGCATTTCCTCCATGAGGTAATCACTTAAGTGGAAAACATTTGTGATAGGCTGTCAGGGAAAATTCATTATTTCTCCTTAAAACTATTTAAATTAGCTCTTATTCATTAATTCTGCTGTCCATACTTATGAGTAATAAGAAAAATAAAATGCCATATTTGAGAAACAAATAGGTATTCATTTTCTTTAAGATGCATGAGGTTAGTCAGCCTGAGAATAAATTAGGAGGGTTCACAAACTGTTAGCAGTGATGGTGAGCATATGGCAAATTTGAACTGTCTGCAGGTCAACTTTTACTCTTGCCTTCCAAATGTCTGTCAGTAATTGTTAGGATCTAAATGCAAGTGTTAATGGATGGAATTCAATGATATGAAATCATTCAGTAAATTTTTGGAGCAAGTAATTTTTTTGTCTTTGTTTTCTATATACAACTCTCCTTGGAAGCAATCTTAAAAAACATTATGTTACAAGAAAGAAGGAACCCTTTGAAAGGTATGTTGACTTTTCTTTGTTCTGTTAGGAAAAAGATACATAATCATACATGTGTGCACACATATGATGCATATGAATGTTGATTGGTTTCCCTAAAAACCATGAAAGTGTTCTTGATTGGTGCATTCGTCAGCACTGTGACTGATCCGTTCTCTGTGAATGTACCTTTTACTGTGGCAATGAAGAGCCATCTCTTTATTCCTCTCTTTTCATCAGAGTACCTTTCCTTTCTAAAATCAGTAATGTTTATGGCACAGGACCATAAACATTGGTTGTACCATAATGTACTATTCTGCTAGAAATGGTAATAAGAGGATCAAATAAGGCCAACGTGGATGAAAAATGAACTGTAGTTCCTGAGAAAGACAGGAAGTTGGTTCTAAGAAAAGACATGAAAGAAAAGGAAGAAGAGAAAATATTTGCAATGTGAGAGTCATGAAAAGACAAACCACAAAGCATCCAAAGGGATGAAGGCACTGGCTCCAACAACTGTCCCCGAGTGTGGGTGAAAAGGTACGTGCACTATAGGTGTTAGTAAAAGAGCAAGGACAGTAACTATGGCATGAGAAGGACATGGAAATAGTGCGGGCCTAGCTCAACCCACTAGCAAGCAGCAAAAATGCTAACTGAAATGAAGGAGACTAACGTGGTGGTAAAGGAGAAGAAGGATGCATGTCAATAACCAGGCTCGACTGCTGTTGTAGGGACTAGAGTTTGTTCCACTGACCTTCCTCTTGTAAGTTTTCCTGGAAATTCTGGTCAAGCAGAATACAGAAGATTCTATAGATAGAAAGATTTTTGTCACCCATAGAAATTATATTGCCTAGTATAAAGAATTTTAGAGTCTCCTTTACACTGTGGTCTTAAGTTTTTTGATAGACTTCTGACAAATTATTTAGCCTCTATATGGAGCATGGGAGTGCATGTTTGTGTATGTGTGAGTATGTATTTTAGACATAATAATGTTTGCAACCTTGATAACTGCTCAATGATAACCAAGGTTGCAGCAGTAGGTCATGAATCATGCCAGCTGGCTCTCCTATGAGTTCACACAATCAGACTTCAGCTGAGCCCTCCTTTTTATTCAGCATTATTTTTTATTTGTTTTTGTGTTTTTTCTCTATTATAATTCCCACAGCTACTGTTCCAAACTCTTTCCATTCTCCTCAAATCTAGAAAACTATTCCCATACATTTCATTCCAGTAGATGACCTCAAGCACACTTTGCACTGATTAAAACTACCCAGTTCAAACTCCAATTTCTTAATCTTCCTTTTGGCTTTGGGTCATGGTTCTCTTGTGGATCTATTTCTGCCTTTCTGGTTTTTTTGTGTGTGGTGCCAGGTATTAAACCAGGGCCTTATGCATGCTAGCTAGGCATTTAACCACTGAGTATACCCCTGGCCCATTATATAATTTTTGTTTCACGCTTTTATGTATTCATTTAGAATCGGTTTCCCAAGTTCCATGAAAAACGTGGTTTTTTTCAAAAAACCTTTTTTATTTTGAGATAATTGTAATTTATGTGTGGAAATAATACAGAGATCCTAGTGGTAACATTTCATAAATTTAATTTACATTTCAAAATTTCATAAGAGTAAGATGCAAATTGCAATCAGAATATTGATATTGGGCTGGGGACATGGCTCAAGTGGTAGAGTACCACCCTAGCAAGCACTAGGCCCTGAGTTCAAACCCAAGTAATGCTAAGGGGAGAAAAAAAGAACATTGATATTGTTACTGCCAAAATACAAAACATTTCATCACTACAAGAGTCATTCATATTGCCCTTTTATAGCTATACCCACTTTCCTTTTACCTCTATCCCTCTTTAGCCTGACAACCACTGTTCTGTTCTCTATTTCTATAATTCTATTATTTCATGAGTGTTATAGCAATGGAATCATGCAGTATGTAACCTTTTGGCATTAACCTTTTTCACTCAGGGTAATTCTCTGGAGAATCATTGAAGTTACTATGTATAAGACTTTATTTATTTTATACTATTAAGTAGTATATATTCCACGGTATGAGATATATCACAGTTTAACATTTGCCCCTCAAAGATCATATGGATTGTTTCCAATTTGGAGCAACTACAAATAAAAGCCATTTTAAACCTTTATGCACAGGTTTTAGTGTGAACATTTCTTCATTTCTCTGGCATAAATGTCCAGCAGGGCAACTGTTAGGTTAAATGAAAATTGCATATGTAATTTTTAAAGAAACTGCCTATGTGTTTCCAGAATGGGCAATGGACAAAGTTCTGACTTTCCACTAGACCCCTTCAAATACCTCCCCAATGGGGAGAGGATGGGGTGCCAGGTTACTGTTAGGTGAGGAGGGAAGTCTAGGCTACACTGTCAGCACAGAGAGGAGGTCTAGTGTAACTGGTGCTACTAAACTGTCCTTCTCTGAAGGCTTTCTTGTTCTTCTGTTTGTAAGTTTTCTATCTTGTGAGGCTGTCCCTTTCTTTGTCCTTAGACTGGAGAGAGTAGGCATTTGTGAGGCGCTTTTGGTCTGTGACCATTGGCATTAGTGTTTGCACCTTTCTTTAGTTCTAAGTTTGGGATGTGGAAATGAAGAAAAAAGCCAGGGAACTTAACTACCATAATGTCCCTCATGTCTTACAGTCCTTGTTCATTCCACTTTTCCTTTCTTAAATTCTTCATATCTCTATCTATCTATCTATCTATCTATCTATCATCTGTATATATTTTAGGGCTATTCTTGGAATTAGAGCACTAGTTAAAAGTATATCCACTCTATTTTATCAGAACCTTTCCTAATCAGAAAAAGACTTTATTAGAAGTCTTTCCTAATTAGGGTTTTGATATGAACTGGATGAAATCTAAGAATCAATTTGGTGAAAAAAAAGTCTAAATGATATTAAGTCATTTTATCCATGAACATAGTATATATTTGCATTTACACTTTTTTATATTTCTTGCAATAAGTTTTGATTTTTGCTTTTCAGATGTCTATATATTTTGTTGGATTTATTCCTTAGGTTCTTTATATTTTTAGATGTATCATAAGTAGCATTTAAAAATTATATATCCTTACCTTGTGTTGGAATGTATAGACTTCAGCTCACTTCCTGCTCCAGTTACATATATTGACTTTATTACATTTACTTATATTGCTTAACAGTTTGTCTTTAGACTTTAGAAACATAGATTGCTTATAAAATATAAATGTATTTCTTCCTTTCTTACATCTTTTATTACTGTTTCTCATCTTACTGTGAGAATCTCCAGTGCAATGCTGAGTAGAAATAGTGATAGAAAGCAATTACGTCACATTCTTGAGTTTGAAGATGGGCTTATGATGGTCTCTGTAGATTGTTTTGTAGATACCTCGAATGGAGTTGGATTTTATTGAATACTTTTGCTGTTTTGACAGGGATAATTTTGAATTTCTCCTTTAATCTTTTATTGTCATGAAGTAATTTTTTTATAATTTTCTAATGTCAAATCAAATTTGCATTTCTGGAATAATAATTATTAGGTAATAATACATTGTCATTTTCTTAGATACCTGGATTTAGTTTGTACATATAGTTTAGTATTCCCTATTTACCCTTTGAAATTGGCCTTTTAATTTTTTTATTCATTTATTCATATGTGCATACATTGTTTGGGCCATCTCTCCCCACTGCCCCTTGCTTCCAAGCAGAACCTGTTCTGCCCTCTTTTCCAATTTTGTTGAAGAGAAGACATAAATGAGGATAAGAAAGACATAGTGTTTTTGCTAGTTTGAGATAAGGATAGCTATACAGAGAACTGCTTCCATGCACATGTGTATTACAACCTGCATTAGTTCATCTCTACCAGACCTCTTCACTACTTCCCAGTCACCTTCCCATAGTGGCCTCTGTCTGTTTAAGATTGCTTCATTTGCTCCTCTACAGTGGGCACATCAAACACTTTCAAGGTTTAGGTTTCCTTCTGTTTCCCTATTCCTCTTGCATTTCTCCCCTTAGTGTGCGAACCATGTTCAATAATATTATTGTAATAATTTGAGGTCTATAATCACCATATGAGAGAGAACATATGATTTTTGGTCTTCCGAGCCTGGCTAACTTTGCTTAAGATGAAGTTCTCCAGTTTCATCCATTTACTTGTGAATGATAAGATTTCATTCTTCTTCATGGCTGAGTAGAATTCTATTGTGTATAAATACCACATTTTCTTAATCCATTCGTCAGTAGTGGGGCATCTTGGCTGTTTCCATAACTTGGCTATTGTGAATAGTGCTGCAATAAACATGGGTGTGCAGGTGCCTATGGAATACCCTGAGTCACATTCCTTTGGTTATATCCTTAGTGGTATTGCTGTATATGTGTAGTTTTTTAAGAAGCCTCCATATTGTTTTCTAAAGTGGTTGTACTAGCTTACATTCTCACTAGCAGTGTATGAGGGTTCCTCTTTTGCCACATCCTCACCAACATTTGTTGTTGTTGGTGTTTTTGATGATAGCTATTCTAACAGGAGTGAGGTGGAATCTTAGTGTGGTTTTGATTTGCATTTCCTTTATGGGCCTATTAATTTTTGCTTTAAACTAATTGTGTGGTTTTGGCATAATGAATATGTTATTCTCACCAAATATGTTAGAGGACATTTCTTCTTTTCCTCTTCTGTAAAAGTAAAGAATAACTTGATCCTTAATTGGTTGGTAAAATGCAGTAAGAGAAGTGTTACCTTTTCAGGAAATCTTAATCAACATTTTCAGGTTTTTGAGGCTGATCTAAGGTCTTTCAGGCCCTTTAGGTTATCATGAGTATGTCTGTGTGTTGGAGATCAAGCCCAGGGCCTTATGCATGCTAGCAAGCACTGTACAACTGAACCATATCCTAGCCCATGAGTATGTTTTAGTAACACATTTTTTCCCTAGAAAATTATCCATTTTCCTGAGTTATTCAAATTTACTACTATAAAGTTGATTTAATATTCTTTTGACATTTTGCAGTATGTTCTGAAACACCAATTTCTCCTTTTATTCTTCATATTTTTTACATTCTTTTTTCTTGGTTACTTTTTGTTCCTTATGGGTTTGATTATAGAAATCAGCTTTTAGCTATATTCATGCTCTGTTTTGTATCTTTAATTTCCATTTAATTATTTTCTCCTTTTATTTTATTGTTTCCTTTCATTAACTCTGTAGAGTTGATGCCCACATTTGTTCTGACCTCAGGTTTGTGCCCTGCCACTGAAACTCAGGTTCCAGGCCACCAGGTATTAGCAGATACCACAGGGCAAAAATCCACTCCAAATCTCTTTAACCCATTGGATTCTTTGTCATGGTTGCTATAAACTTCTTTGTTGTTACAATAACTCATCCAGGTGTTTCAGGTGTTATATCCCCGCGTCTTTTATGTGTTTTGTCCACTATTTTTAGGTGTGATTCGCAGAGAGTTTTCTCAGATACTACTCTGTCTTCTAGACTTCAAACCCTCTGTATGCCTTCTATTATCTAGAAATAAGCATGTTCAAATTTCTTAACATAATTTTCTGAGGGTTCTGAACTCAACTACTTTTTATGCTTTTATTTCCTGCGGGATGATGTCTTTTTCCATATGGAAACCACTTTTTAATTCTTCTTTACATTGATCAATGTTATTTGTTGGTCATAACTTTTAATTTTTCAGTCTTTTGAGCATATAAACATTCATTTTGTAACATTATGAACATATCGCATGGATATTTCTTTCTTTGCAGCAGTGTTAGATGTTGGCTGAAGGGGTGAATTTATATCTGCCTCTCCTGTTGAGCTTTGAGCTCCTTGAGAGCAAGGATTGTGTCTGACATGTTGCAGCTATTATTCTATAGTCGGTGCTTATGAAATGAATAAATATGATTTTGAATCTTCCTTATCACTTAAAATATATTTTCTTCTGAGTTCCACTGTTGATGCTCTGGCTATAGAAATAATTACCAAAAAAAGTTATATGCTCCTGTATAGTTGCTAGGATTTTTCTTTTCTGTAGATTCAGGCACCTGTAGCCTAGTTTTAAATGGTATTAACCAAATTACACCACGCATTGTGGCTACACCTTGGGGTTCCGGAGTCTAATTGCTTGTAATGAAACACTGGAGCCATAATGTGATGGTCTGCAGGTTTCTCAGCCGTTTCTCTCTGTGAGAAAATGCGTAATGGACTATTTTGCACGTGACTGTCTATATTTTATATGCAACCCATCAGCGTTGTGTAAATTTTGTGAGCAACTTGTATTATCTTTGAAACCACAGAAGCAACAAACAGTTACAATTATAGTCTGAAGACGCTACGGTTTTTCAAATATGCCTACAGTAGTGGTATCACAATGAGAATGTTCTGTTTGCCTGCAGCTTTCACTGTGCTCAGTGACATCACAATTATACTAAATTTTAACAGAAACTTCTGTGCTTAAACAGAAACAGCTTGTTTGAAAATCTAAGCGTTTTCTGTCTTCTGAATCCTTTGATTCTCCACCGAACAGAAGCGGCAGAGATGGTAAATATGGTGGCATGACTGTATCTTTTGTTACTTCCCGGCTGGTTTTAGTGCATAGAGCAATAGGTATTCTACTTCCCTTCACGTGGGGAATGGACACATGTTATTCAAAACTTCGTTCTGTGCATCTGCTACTTGTCAGCTCATGATCTCTGATCCTCGAAGATTTGACAACCCTGTGATTTGCTATAATGGAATTACTGAAAAGTTATCGACAGAGACATTGCAATGTAAGAATGCAAAGTAAGTCCTTAGATGTTTAGAGAGAAATGAACTTCAAAAGGAGAGCAGTGGCCACAAAGAAATACCTGAATCAAACACTTTTTTGGTGTGGCTCTGAGTGTCTTTAATTTTGTCAGCTAGGAGAGAGGATGTTTATGTTGCTTCCCTTTTCCTGGACTGTGAGTTACTTTTTCTGTGGCTTATTCATCAACACCTCATATCACTCAGATGAGGAAAGTCAAGTCAAAGAACACTGACTGTATTCTGGTCCCTGTCATTTTTGCCACTGATTGTGGCAGAAACATTGGATTAATCTCTCAAGTTTTCTGAGCCTCTTTTTTATCCATAGAACTAAAGTAAGGGGTTGGTTAGACTGACAGTCCTCAAAGTATGATCCCTGCACCATTAAGATTAGCGTGATACGGGAACTAGTTAAGAAGCAAGTTCTTGGGTCTCACCCCTATCCTATTGAATCAGAACCTTGAGAGTGGGACTTAACAATTTGTGCCTTAGGAAACACTTTATGTGAGTCTAATGCTCATTAAACTTTGAAAACTGTGGGATTACATAAATTTTACAAAACTTCTAACTGGAAACTTCATTTGTCTCTATGAATGTAAAGCAATTTAGGCCTGCCTGGACGTTAAGTAGTCATATTCCTCTGCTTGTAATTAAATTTAAAGCTTGGAGTCCAAACACAGATTTGGAAACATATGTAAGAAAAAAAAAAAAAAGAAAAAGAATACCAAAAGTGTTGTTAAAAAATGTAATTACTCTAAAAATGTTTTTGAGTATAAGCATTTGCAGAATTTGCCTTCATTTGACACTGTAAAATGAACTTGGTATTTCTGTCATACATGAATCTCCACTGAATGATCATCACTACTTAATTCCTATGATTTCACAAAAATAATTTAAAATTCTTCATATTTATTATAACTCAGTGCTTATATTTATGGAAGAAAACAGTTAATAATCTGTTCTACATAAGTGCACATATGGCTAAAGTTTTTGTTATTGAGTATTTGGGCCTTTGGTTTCCCATATAGGAAAATGTCCTTGTGTTTGACCACTTCCTAGCATATGCTTTACCTAACAGTCTGTCTGGCTCCATTTTATATTAGTATAGAAGAATTTTTGGTAGTGATTTTGATTTTTGAGGATTGGTGTAATTATATTAACCAGAGCTTTATGCCTTTCAAGGTCCTTGAAAGAGAGAATTGGAAAATCTTTTATTTGGTCTAAATAAGCTAATAAATATCAGTATGTGACAGAAAATGTAGAAAACCAGCTTTTTAATGAAAATATAGTATTATTGTAAATTTAGAATGTGAAATAAGAATTGGGGAAAGGAAGTTGGAGAATTTCTTAAATTTTATGTTGATGAACAAGATAGAATCTGAAGATTTATTCTGAATAAAGAGTAATTAGAGTTCTGCCTTTTTATAGGAGAATCCAAAATTAACCTGAGGGTTGAATGATATGTACACATGCACATTTTGGATGACTGTTTTAATCACTAATTTCCACAATCCTGTGAAAAAATAACTAAGACCTTCATTGATATAATTTTTTTTTCTTTGCAACTGGAAAGGTAAACTAAAAACAGCAAAAAAAATGTTTTGTCACAAAATCAAGTGAAGTTTGGAAGACATCTTAAAATGTTATTCTTCACCAAATACTTATCGAACCCCTACTAATACTAGATATGGCATTAAAATTGGGGATAAGCCAATGAGCAAGATATCTGTGTGTCTTACCTATTGGATATTAGGATCTACTAAGGAAGACAAACATTAAGAAAAAGGTTATGCAAGTTGTGATTAAATATCTAGTTTAATAAGTGCTATAAAAGCAATGTATTTACAGTTATGAAAATATGTACTACAGATAGAACTTAGTTTGAGGATCAGGAAAGACTTTGATAGAAGTTTTGATGGTAGTTACTGTGACTACTATTTGGAATGTAAGGGGCAAAAGCAATATATATTAAAAAAAAAACCCAGTACTCTTCAAAGTCTTTGGTATAAAAATCCCTGTGCTAGTAGAACTTATGTTATAATGTAAGGGTTGTGCATAAAGTACAAAGAATGAATAATGAACATTTACATAACTTGTATTCTGGCTTTATGTCATTGCTTAACAACCGTGTCAAAGTTTGGCTAAAGACAACATTATACTGTGCCTTGTGGTTCTACGAGTTGGCTGGGCTTACCTGCTGATCTCACTTGGAGTCTCTCATGTGGTTAAAATCATATAATAATGGGTGCTGGAGTCATCTGAATACTCCACCCACATGGCTTGTTTTACACATGCCTGATGTATCAACACACTTCCAAGTAGCCATTCTTTTCAGCAGAGTAGCCTGTACTTCCTTCATGGTGCCCTACATGGTGACTCCAGACTCCACAAGGCAGGAGATTCAAACTACCAGTTTTCTATAAGAATTGGCATAGCATAATTTTTGTTGTATTCAGTTGGTCAAACAGTCAGGGGCCAGTTCATATTCAAACTGGTCAAAAAGCATACTCCACATCATGATGGAAGGTGTCATGAGTAATGACAAGATGAGCAAATAGCCACCAATGATCTTTTCCATTCGTTAGCATCCCCTTGTAGAGTTTCCTTTCAGATTGGATAAGGCGGACCTGTACAACCAGTACAAGGGTTTGTGACTTGCCAGGTTAAAGCATAAGAATCATTGTAGCTTTTACACTGCTCTCCAAGATCATTTTCTTTGGGGAGAGCTAGTCTCTATGTTGAGTAGCCTTCTTGAGAGATCCAGGAGGACAGGAAATTAGATTCTTATCAACAGCCAGCACCAACTCGCCACCAATGAGAGTGAGCCACTTTGGAAGTGGATCATCCAACCCTAGTCAAGTTTCAGATGACTATAACTTCATGAGATACTCTGAGCTGGTATCACCCATCTCAGTAACTCTTGAATCCTGTTTCACTGGAACAGTGTGATTTAATAAATATTTGTTATTTTCTGAAGTTGCTAGGTTTGGGGATAATTTGTCACATAGCAATAGAAAAGTAAAAGAGAGGCTATTTTTGGAGATAACTGAAGGTTTGTGTTTATGTCTGTTTAACTAATGAAGCTCCTCCAATAGTCCTTGACTCACAATTCAATAATGTTATGAAGGAAAGAAGGTCAAGATATGGTAGATATCAAATAGCTATTCCATTTCATGGCTTTTTGGAAAGGAGGAAGGACAAACATTGAGTGCCAGGAAGCATGATATGATGGAAGAGGTGCAGAAAAAAGCATGGCCTTCATACAAACATCGGCCATTCAAGAGAATATAGATGGTCACCTTTCAATAGATATGACAAGACAGTTGACAACCCTGGTCAGGATTGTAGAAGTCAGAAACCAAAAGTTTTCTGAAGACCATAAAGGTTGTATCAAAGACTTTTGGTTTTGCACATGTCCTTTTCTTCTGTGGTGGAATGTGATTAAATTGTTCTGCAGGAAAACTGATTTGCTTTTTAAAGAAATCACAGGTTGCTGCTCAGTGGTTGCTGTTCTGTTAGAATAGCTGCTCCTTGATTCCTGGTTGATTTGTTCTTGTATCTTCTCAGTACTTTTATTCCTTCTTCATTTCAAAGATAAACCTAGTGGTTTTTGTATGTATTTTGAAGAAATAATAGTTGAAATTCAAGAAAGATAACCCACAAACAAATTCTTAGAACTTCAGAGAGATTTATAAAATAAAATCACTCTCCCTGTGTTTAATAGTTTACAACATTTTCCTGTATCTTTGAAGTTTTTATGAAGATAGTCAAGAGAATGAGCCTTAAGCATATTTTATTAATACAGTTTTGGCAGAATGCTTCTATATATCAGCATTTTATAATATACAATTATGGAATGAAAAATAAGAAAAGTTACAGAGGTGAAATTGTTTAAAAGTCACTTCAGCTAAAGTTGGAAGATTTTGGAAAAAGCTTTGTAATCAGAAGCAGTATTATACATAGGATATATGTATTAAGTTCATATGCATTGTTTTAAAATAGGCTAAGTATGAAAGAGAGGTATGTCTTAGTAAGAATAGGCAGGATAAGAGAGAGCATTCCAGGAGGGACAAATAATATATGAAGTGTTAGGAAAGTGGGACAGACAGAAGGAGACATATAGAAAGATCAGCAAGTAGATTTCCTGGATTGGAGCAGAGAGTGTGCTGAACAATTCTCACTTGTCCATGTGCCTTTTCACACAGCTTGTCATGTCAAGTTCCTTCCCATATATGTATATAGTCTGAATATATATATATATGAAAATAGCATAATAGAATGCACACATTCTTTCATATGATTTCTCTCCTTTTGGAAAGAGGCAGTAAAAGGATCTCTACCTTCCCTTCTGTTCCCTAAATAAAACCCCTGGTATTGCGGTTGGGAGATAGGATTAGAAAAGGTAAGTGTGAACTGAAAGGAGATAACTAGAGTTGTTTGAGGCAACACTACTCAGGCCATATGAGGTACATCTGGAAATGACAGTGGTTTATCATTGTAGGTGGGGTCAGTCAGAGTAAGGAAGTTTGGATCGAGGATAAAATCATAAAGGAAATGCAAATCAAAATGATACTGAGATTCCCTCTCATCCCAGACAGAATGGTTATTCTCAAGAAAACAAAAAACAACAGATGATAGTGAAGATGGAGAGTGATGGGATGGAGGTGGGGAGGAACCATTTATACACCACTGTTGGGAATGTAAATTAGTACAGCAACTATGGAAATCCGTATGGACAGTACTCAAGAAACTAAAACTACCATATGATCCTGCTATACTATTCTAGGCATATATCCAAAGGAATGTAAATCAACATACAAGAAAGATACCTGTACATCCATATTTATAGCAACACTATTTACAACCTAAAGTACCAACCTAAGTGCCCAAAAATTGATGACTGGATAAAGAAAATGTGGCATATATTATATATATAAAATAGGTACTATTCAGCTATAAAGAAGAATGAAACTTTGTCATTTGCAGGAAAATAGGTGGAACTGGAGATCATCATGTTAAGTGAGATAACCTAAGTTCTGAAAGACAAACATCTCATGTTTTCAATCATGTGCAGAATCTAGACCTAAAAGAGAGGACATGATTCTAAAAGGGAGGCTATTTGTTATGGGGGAGACCCAGCAAGTGGAGGGAGAGGGTAATAGGAGGTAATTATTATAGAAGTACATTATATATATAGTATGAATGAAAATAGCATAATGAAACCCTCCAAAAACTGTTAAAAAGGAGGAGGGAAGAGAGATGGGAGTTAAGAAAGAGTAATATAGATGGGATGCACTTGCTTAAACTACATTATATACACGTTGCAACAACCACAATGGAATCCTTTTGTACAATTAATTTATGCTACTAAAAATTGAATTAAAAATAGCACATATACACAAAGTTTCTGTATTTTCAAATCAAGGACTACCTTTTAATATTCAAAGAGTAAGATCTTGATTGTTTGTACATTGCTTTTATAGATGTATATCTGGCTCAGAATCTTCCAGTATGGACAACTAGCCAACAGGATTAAATATGTTCCCCTTTATTTTTGGGTGGTACTGGGGTCTGAACAACACAGGGCATCACACTTGCAAGACAGGCACTTTACCACTTGAGCCCATCCACCAGCCATATCTTTTTTAAGATAGTAAAAATAGCATCTCCTTTTTGAAGAAAATTTGAAAACATGAAGTATAGAGAAGGAGAAGAAGCAGCAGGTGGAGAAGGAGAGGGAGAGAAATTATCCCCAAAGATTTTACTATGTATTTGGTGATATTCTTCTTCTAGTCCTGAACTCCTTTTGTTTATGTATAGTGCTGTACATACAACACATATACACATATATGCACACACACATACAAACATATCATGTAATTTTGATTTTTTCTTTTTTTAACTTCACATAAGTTTTTTTTAGTATTTTTCTTCTTTAAAATTATTTTTAGTGTAACTCTATCATAAGAAATAGCTATACTATTTTTTATTGAGTGTGAAAATATAGCCCTTGGTTACATTTTGAACATTTGGAATGGTTCAATATTCACTGTTTTAAATAATATTGTAATTGCCACATTGTGATGTACCAAGTTATTTCTGAATTTAAGATTTTCTTAGAGTATAGATTTCTGGAAATTTGACTATTTCATTAAAAGTTAGGAATACCATGTTTGTATTTTTCTCTTTATGAGTATATGAGCACTGCCTTGATTCTTCGATGAGGTATATTCCCCTTCACAACTAGTCAAGCCTAATCAAGACCCCAGTCCATTAAGACTGGGGCTTCTCTCCAGACTTTTGAACTTGGTGTCATTATCATGACTGTTTTGCATTCTGGAACTCATGGTGAGTGTTGTATGGTTTAAACCATTGAGTTATGGGTAACAGAGACAATTCTTTCCTGGATGATGTTTCATCAAAGAGATGTCTGTGGGGAGAAAAATAAAACAACCTTAAAAACAATATCAGAGATGATCAAGCAACAACCTTTGCCAATAGCTTGAAGATTCAAGGAGGCCCAGTCACATTTAAAACACAGAATCACCTCTCTATTTTATTCTCTGTGTTAGAAATATGTACTTTTGGTATATACCTTCCTTTTAAAGTGACATTGAAATATGACTTCTATATAGAATGGTTAGGTACAACATGAAAATCTTTATGAAAAAAAGAATGTTATTGTAGTAATATTGTTTACCTCGTTTTCTTTTTTAGATTACCTTTGTAAATAAAACAGTGTCTTTATTCATTTTACTGTTTAAGGATGTTTGCTTTTTCACTAACCTTTTATTACTATATAAATATTTTTATATGTTTTTATGCGTGCACCCACCTATTAGTTTCAAATTCCTTAACGCCATAATCACACAAAAGGCTGAAGTAGTGATTATGCCACAGATAATGTAGTTGTTAATGATCAACTTAATGTTAAAAGCCATTACTGCTCATTGACATAATTCTGAGAACATTACACTGTAGAAGTGCACCTTTTGTGTGGAAACAGAATGACAAAATTGAAATGTTAAAAGTTGAGTGTCTGAATAATAGCCTGTGAAATCATTTAGACAAGAGCATTGTTGCCTCTTTTGTTCAAAGACTAGAGAGTGACAGGATGAGACAAAAAAAAAAAAAAAAAAGAGAAACACCACAAGGGCTCCACTTGCAGGTTTGAAGGAAGATGGAAAGTAAAGAGGATTCTTATTTGTCTGTTTCTCTCTTTCCTGGAGGATCTTCTCCCAACCACAGAGCACCCTCCTCTGGCCACTTGCCAAAAGGAGATGCTGCCTCACTTGACTAGCAGGAGTTGAGCTAAGCAGAGCCTTTCTTCGAGTGTCCTGCAAGGATTTTCCAACACAGTATTGCCTTAGAGTGGTCTGAACTGGTCTCCCATGGCCTCTACCATGCTACTGACTCAAGGGTTTTAGATCATGAAGCATTTGAAAACTTGAAAGAGACTTTAGGAAGGCAATAAATGTTCAGTCACCTTCTCAAACAACCTGTCATGTTGCTTTGGTGTCTGTTTTCTTTGACAGTTTTGGTCAATTTTGATTTGGAATATGGAGGACGGTCAATAGAGTATAGAGAGACTGAAGATGCTGTGTGTGTGTGGTAATTAAGAGATGAACATGTGTAAATCTTCCTGCTTGTTTGATGGAGCCAATGAAATGTAAAACAGAGGTGTAGGGTTGGGGTGTAATTCAGTGGTAGAATGCTTGCCTAGCATGTGCAAGGTCCCGGGTTTGATCCCAGTACTGCAAAACAAAATAAAAATAAAAACAACAAATATCTAGCTTCACTCTTCCTTTGTCAAAGACCTAATTCTTTCCCTTGACTGAACTTTTAATATTGTTTATATTTGGTCCATATAACAAGAAGTTGGAAAATAGAGGTACAGTACAACTTGTGTATCATTACTAGAAATAGCCAAAACTTATGATCTGCTTATAGTGGGTGAGTGAAAATATCAGCGATGTGACTATAAACATTCTATATTCCAGGCATCATTGTAAATGCTTGCATATATTAACAGGGAGACTTGCTGAGCGTGGGTACCTGCAGTAGAAACGCACATTTGATTCAGGATGTCAAAGGGAAGGAAGAATACTTGTATTATTATAAGACATGAAAATTGATATTCAGAATATACTCTAATTTTAAAGAAAAGATGGGATTATGGTTGGAAGTATTTTCTAAGAAAGCAGAGAAATTTATTGTGTAGTTAAAAACGTTCCTCTAAAACTGGATTATGTTTTAAGAGTTTTATTGACATTGAATTTTTCAAAGTAAACTTTATTTTTTGAACAGTTGTGGATCCACAAAGAAACTGTCACGATAGTGCAAAAAGTGTTCAGAAGCCCCATACCTAATTTCCTTTATTCTTAACATTGTGATACTCTTAATATGTACTTACAGATTCTTAAATATGGTATATTTGTTATAGCAAAGAATCAATATTAGTATATTATGATTAGCTAAAAACCAGTTTACTTATGTTTCCTCAGGTTTTCCTTAAAGTCTTTTCCATAATGTGAATTTTATCCAGATAACACTTATATTTCGTTGTCACCTTTCCTTAGGCTCCTCTTGGCTGTTGTAATTTCTCTGACTTTTCCTTATTTTGATAACCTTGAGAGTTTTAAGAAGTACTGGCTAAGTATTTTGTAAAACATCCATAAATGGGGGTATGTTTGATGCTTTTCTTATGAATTGACTGGGGTTAAGAGGATAATATTTAATATTGCTGAAAAGGCTTTAAGATTTCAAGCATATTGTTTTGGGGTGAGAGCTTATAATGGGACAAATATTATTTATATAGGCCTAAGGAGTGTGGAAAATTGGATGGTATATATGTGTGTCCCAATCATTCACAGGTAGGTAGGACAAAATGTTCAGAATTTATTTTGAAAATATTTCTTTCTTTCTTTACTCAACAGATATTCACAGAACACCCACTGTTTGACAGTCACTGTTCTGAGTACAGGGATGAAAATCTGAACTAATGGCAGAAAGATTCTTCTCTTAAACTGCAATGCAAGGAAGGTTTCCCATTAAAGTGTAGTAAAGAAGGGAATCTGACAACTTCCTTCCAAAACTTATCACAGTGTCTACATTGTTACTCTCATCAATGAAAACCCACTTCTTGGTGCTGGGGTATAGCACAGTGGTAGAGCAATTGCCTAGTATATGTGAGGTCCTGGGTTTGGTCCTCAGCACTTCAAAACAAAAAATTCTACTTATTTATTTTTCTTCCATTAGAATTAGAGATTGATAACAACTGTTTATTAAAATACAAAATAAATAATGATAAATTATAACCTGGGACTGTAGCTCAGTGGCAGAGTGCCTATTTAGTGCCTATGTATTAGGCTCTGGGTTCAGACCCTAGCACTCCCAAAATAAACAAAAAGTGACAACAAACACTCATTTTAGTAAAAACTCATTAGGTTTTAAAATTCTTGTATATATACACTATTTTTGTGTGCTTTGAAAATTTTGTGCAATATTACCTGGATTAGCCTTGGTATTTTTTTTTAAAACCTCCTTATTTTAAATAGTTTTAGAACTGTGGAAAAACTACAAAAATAGAAGAGAGAGTTCACCTTTTATTTACATTTTCCTAATGTTGACAATTTGTCATAATCAAAGTACAATGGTCAAAACTAGGAAATTCATATTGGTATAATACTTAAAAAACTGTAGCCCATATTTGAATATTACCAGTTTTTATACTAATGTTTTCTTTCTGCTTTATGATCTAATCCACATTCTACATTGTTGTATGTACTGGCTATGTTGTCTTGGTTTTTTTTTTTTTCCCCAGTCTGTGACAGTTTCTCTGTTTGTGTGTTCTATGTCATTGACATTTTCAGTAATGCTTTCGTAAGCAGTTGTCTTGTAGAATGTGTCTCCATTTGGATTTGAGTGATGTTTTGTTGTGATTACGTTGATGAGATACATTTTTGGTAATAATTCCATAATAGTGGTGTTAAGTCCTCAGTGCATCATGTGTGGGGTAT
The DNA here is from genome assembly GCF_047511655.1 of Castor canadensis. Taxonomy (NCBI): domain Eukaryota; kingdom Metazoa; phylum Chordata; class Mammalia; order Rodentia; family Castoridae; genus Castor; species Castor canadensis. The sequence goes on along the minus strand of NC_133389.1, from coordinate 99,382,353 downwards.
TCAGTGTTGATGTGACTAGTTATTGGTGATGTTAAATTTAATCACTTAGTTATAAAGTAGTATTTTTTGAGTTTTCCACTGCAAACTTAACTATTTTTCTTATCATCATCAATAATGCTTTTAGGTGATGGAAATATCTTGTTTTCATTATTCTTTGTCAGAGTTTCCCACTCTTGAAATTTGAAGGTTCCACAATAGCACTGTGTAAAAATCAGTAAGATAATAAAGCAGTTCCTATAAAACAGACTGATATTTGAAATTTCCTCTGTCAGGTATTGGTGTGGTTATTATTAGGTAAATTTTAAGAAGATATTGTTGAAGATAAAGCATTTTCTAATTAAATTAAGCATCATGGAACAAATAGGCCAACAGTGAGAACAGGAACTTTCATACATTTTTCTTGGGAAAAGAAATAATGGACTTAGGGGGTGGGGGAGAGAGATGGCCCAAACAATGTATGCATATATAAATAAATGAATATATAAACAAAAAAGAAATAATGGAATAACACCTAAAGCCCAAGTACAATGGATCCATCCTATAGTTGGTCCTTTGCCTAACATTTATAGGTATAGGTATGTATTAGTTCCATGAAGTTAGATGAATCAGCATTGAACTCTAGTTTTTCACAAGTAGATCTCACAAATCAGATTTCTTCATTGGAATATTGTATTCTGCCCCAAGAATTCTATTTAATACCCATTTACTACTAATGAACTAGGATGCATTAGCAGTAACTGCATTGGATCCTAATTAGAAAAGGACAAACTGCTTTGAGGAAAAGTAGGTCTAAATCTTTCTTTTGTTATTCAATTATATTATTTTCAAAGCTAATATTTTTATAATGGCTCTCCTACTTGAATACTCCATCTAGTTTTTGTTTTTAATACTCTGAATATCTCCTTCAGCTTTCTCCTTTGTTACATCATCTCCTTTTCTAACAGAATTGAACTTGGATTAAGTTCTTGTCATATGTCACTCTTCTCTTCCAAAGACTTCTAGGCTTTTGGACCCCAATATTTTCTTTATCACTTATAATTGACTATTCCTAATGTATTGTTTTTGTTTTTTATATTTATTATATATCAATGTTACATCCATATTATTTTGTAATTTATTTATATTCTGTCATTATACTCAAATTATGCCAAAGATAGCCATTTAGTTTATTCACCCAACCATCTTCAATCTGTGCTAATATAAATCATAGGCTAAGATATGTGGGAAATGTGAAGATAAAGAAGTCAGATTACTATTTTCAAAAACCTTATTCCATCAAAGTACAATTTTGAGATAGCCATCTAAATCTAGACTGCTTTTGAATGAGCTCTTGTGTTTTGGGGGAGCCTGAAATATGTCTTAGAATATATAATATACATCCAAAAAGAATTTAAAAAATGTCTTGCCTTTGTGTGAAGGAAAGCATATCAGGTTCTATTGATCATTATTCAGTTTTCTAGGATCTAAAATTATGTGGGAGTGAGGAGATGAGGGTAGAAAGAGAATGAGAGGGAAAGAGGTCATAGGAGAGAGTTGAGTGAGTGTGTGTACCTGAAATATTTAGATGGAAGAAAGTCCAAGTTGTCTATAGAAAAGGGAATCTGGGAAGATGAAGAAGGTTCTGTGGAGGAACATGAGGAGGACAAATGAAAATACTTGCTCCTTTTGACAAGGTGGAAAGAAATAGTTTCTGCTTGTTGGTGTGCTCTGAACCTTTGCTCACCCACCACTCAGAGACCATGAGAAATCCAGATGCAGTTGTCACAGAGCTGCATTAGGAACTGATCCAGCCCTGCAAATGTGTCAGGAGGCTGCATTGGCAGCAAACAGATATACTCCTAATGTAACTTGAGGGGAAAACTTAATGCCTTTGCTCTGCCATTTGAATTTTTTTTTGTTTGAAAGAGCATAGAGATTATTTATAGTCCACCAAATAAACCTGGGGGTCTTTTAATAAACTCATAGATTATGTTGCTCAAAGAAGTTTATTGAAATAATATCTGAATTCGTTCGTGACAATGACATTCCATGAGGGTTTATGGCTCTATCCTGTGTGGAATAGGATTTTCCACCTTACCCTAGGGTATCTGCATATCATTTTAACATTCCAAAGCAAATGAGTGACTTTAGACTATACTAGCTCTATACTAGCTTCTCTTACATTAAAAAAAAAAAAAACAGACCAAAGCAGGTTGAGGGTAACTGACCAGATTGGGAAGAGCCGAACCAACTGTCTTCTAAAGCAGGTATATATAAGCTTTTTTATTAATATTTTTTGAGAAAACAATGTAAATGTATATAAAACTTATATACCTCATAATCATTTTTGAAAGTCACCACATCTTTCTTGGTCAGAATATTAGGGATTTAGGGAGTTTGCTTTGGATCTGATCCAAGAAAGAGCAGCAAGGATCTAAAAATTCATGTCATAATAGCCAGAAGCTTTGATTTCAGCTACATTTATTTATTCTCTGATGCGCCTGAAGAGCTCACAGTCCTCTGAAAGTATGGGATTATTGCTCATACCACTCACATCACTCCATAGTTCACCCCATACTCCCACAGGCACCTATTTTGCCATCTCTTTCAAAATTATGGTTGTTTCCCTTTTCTTAAAATTAAACCACTCCATTACATTGTATTGCTTGAAATCCAAATTTTTAAAAAAGTTTCCCAATTTTTTAGCCCATTTTGCCTTGATATCCTCTCCTTCATTACTTTGGCCCTGATTTCCCCTCATCCCTGTCAGAGAGCCTTCTTTGCTCTAGCTGTCTCCTCAAATCTCACATCTCACTTGAAATTTCATTTAAAATCTCTAGCCTCTCCCTGTATTCCTTACTCAGTTCTCCCTCTGCTGCCATTTATTTAACTTTATAGTGACATTTTCTAACTCCATAAAGCCTTTTGAGGTAACAGTCTTTATGAAACACACATGATTCTATTGTATTATTACTTCTTTTTTTTTCAAAGGAGAGCATAGCCAAAAAAGAACAATGGAGGATTGTTTTTCTTGCAAAGAGGACAAATTAATAACAACATCATGGAAACCTTAGAGTGAAAAGGAATTTTTAAAAATCACCATGTCAAAGATCTTCATGAGAAAACTGAGTTCCATAGAGTTGTAGGTATTTTTCCAAAGTGACAAGTCTCATTTAGCCAAGACTGGGATTGAGTTAACTCCTATTCCAGTTATTTTCATTCCACCATACTGCCTTTTCTAGATACTGTCATCTCTTATTGGCAGAGGACTTGTTCCTGGACTCCTCTGCAAACACTAAACTCCTTGGATGTACAAGTTTCTTTTGTAAAATATAAAGTTGCATATAATCTACCCATATCCTCCTGTGTGCTTCAAATCACCTAGGTATTTAAATGCTTAGTACAATGTAAAGATATATAAATAATTGTTATACTATATTATTTAGAGAACAATGACAAGAAAAAGTGCATATGAGCAGTACAGATACAATTTTTTCTGAAAATTTTTGATTATCATTTGGTTGAATTTGAGGATGTAGCCATGTATGCATGAAGTGCTGACTGTGTTTGCTTTGACCCAGGAGTAATGATATCATAGCAGTCCACTTGGAGTAATGATTTCCAGAATGCTTCATTTCATTTGTTATTACTAAGTACCCACTATAAGCATTGTTTAAAGACTTGGGATTCCCAAAGACTCATCTTATGTCTCATCTTTGTCAGACTTACATTTAATCCAAGGAAATATTTGATAAGAGATATGATGCAAGGTATGTGACATGAGCTGTGAAGAGAAATAATGAAGTACAAGAGAGTGGAGAGTGAATGATGGGGGATATGTGAGGTTGAGGTGGAATAGTCCGGTTGACTCTGTGAGGAGCTGACTTTTGAGCAGAAGTCTGGATGAAATAAGAGTGCTTGCTTCATGAAGAAAGAACCTTCTAGGCAAAATGAACAGAAGTCAAAGACCCTTGAATTGGCAAGAAGCCAAATAAGTTTCATTTTGAGAATGCAAGCATCACTTTCGAATTAAGTGGTAGAGTGTTTGTATGAATCAACTGAGTAAAACCAAGAACATTTGAATTCTACCAGCCAACACTTTCAGGACTGAATTTTTTCAGATTCACTAATTATATATTTCACTGGTTGTTTGACTCTAATTGTATGAACCAGGGAAATGGGGCATATTTTTCTTTCAAATAGGATATATTTGATACATTGTAAGAACTTTTGCAAATACCCCAATGTACCCCCACCCAGCACAACAATAATTAAAAAAATGCATACGTAGAGAAAATATATTTTTTTGAATGTGAAAATTTCATAACTAAAAGTAATCATCCAAAAAATTAGGTTTAGCTTTTAGTTAAGTGGTTCTGTCAAAGACATGGACTTTATAACCAGCAGAACCAACTATTTTTCTGGAATTCAGTAGTGACTTTTCCCCACTGTAACCCAAAGGGAATGCCATAAAAAGCAATTATGAAGTCACCTTATGTCCTAGAAAGCCCTGGGGCAGGAGGGGAATTTTGGGCATGAGCTGTTGTTCTTTCCATAAACCTATGCCTTTGGATCACTGACACTCTATTAAGGAAAAGGCTAGCCCACTTTGACCTTTATAGCCTGTTGCAAAGTCATTGCTGAGCTATTATTTGAGTAGCGTGAGGTAGAATAATGTTCAACTCAGCTTCCTGGAGCTGCATTTGAAATGCAATTAATTGACTGCTGTTAGTTGTCAATTAACATTTATTATCAATTAGTTCATCAAATTGATTAGTTGGCAGGACCTTAAAGTCTAAATGCACTCCATTCCATTATAAATATGTCTATAAGAGTAAAAGCTACTCACTAATTGATGTCAAACTGGAATTGCTTATGTTGGACTTGAGTCTTGTCCATATTGCATTTTAAAATCTGTATCTAGTGAACTTGGATAATACTTGTAAGGTTCACACTTTTAAAAATGTGCATGTTGGAGCTATTTGCTTTTTGGGGGGGTAATCTGTAAATGTGTCAGGTTGAAACTTTATACTGATATCAGAAGTAATATTAATAGAACTTGCAATTTAATGTTCATATGTATAGAATGGATTTACTATGGAAAGACAGCATTTTATTTTTCAGTATTGTCACGAGTTTTGTATGCATTTAAACTTTGTCTGTATCACTTGGAACATTTTATGAGTCAAGTAATGAAGTGACTTAAGCATTCAGGTATCTAGAGAAGGTAAAATATAGGCATATACTATACAAATACTGCTGTTTGAAGGACAGGAATATTTTTAAATTAATTCTCCTCTTCCAGCAAACTTTTCTGCAATTTATCCAGCTTTCTAGGCTATTCTGTATTCTATCCATTATTTGATAAGTCATTATTAGATTTTTTACTTCTTTCTTTCATATCTCCCTTTCATTAAAAAATAAACCAGACATATTACCATTTTAAAAGAATCATTTCCCTGTTTTGGGAAGAAGAAACTTACAGACCAATGTTTATCATTCAGCATATGATATTTTGTCTTATATTTTGTTCACCTTGGGCAGAAGCATGGAACAAAACTGTAAAACCTACTAGCTATTTAACAAAACATAAGATATCTATAAGGGATTATTCACTTTTATTGCCTTTGTGCAAAAAGATAATTCCTGCCTCCTCCCACCCCAAATTGTGACCTAAATATGGCTGAAAGACACAACATGTGACCTGCTTAGCACTGTCTGCCATGGCCTGGAGCCACAGCAGGAACTCTATTAGAGGGAACGGCACAGATGCTACCAGATGGCCGACATATTGTCCAGAGATGACCCATGTATAATTGCAGAGAGTTCAATACATTCAGGTTTTGAATTTAATTGCATTGACCACCTTACTACTGCTGCTGCATGCTTTAATTTACTTAAGGTGGAAATATGGTTTAAGAGAGTGAGGGAAATCCTTACTGTGCTATCTTTCTGCCTTTTGCCAAGCACTGAACTAACTCCAGGTGTTCCCACCTACCTGAACTATGAGCAATTTGTGACAAAGCTGCTGGGGCTTTATTATTTGAATGGAGAGTTTGCTTTTTAACCAGCTTAGCAATAGATAAAATTGCCCAAATACAAGATACATTTTCATGATTCTGGATTTGGGGGGGGGGTGAATGAATGGGGTAAGAGTGCCTGTTCAGCCTTCACTGGGCTACTTCTGAAAATGTCAGTTGTATTTTAGTTTACCTCATCTTCCCACCTCAGCAACTTCAGTCCTAACAGTGTGAATTACCTGTGGATGACCTGGTCCTTATGCATTTGTATTTTCAGCAATGCTATTTTTTTGGGAGTGGGATATTAATTTGATTTTGTTGCACATGTAAATATGTAGTTCCTTAAAAACAAAAACCTGGGCTTTAGTTAACATAGGTTTTGAACCTTTGCTATCCAAAGGCAAATGGCAGTTATATATTATGTAAGGGAAAAGAACTATTGTTTCAGTTTCCTTTTGCAGGCTGTTATTTCTTAAAATGTTTCTGCTAAGCAAATGTAATCATGATGGCATGCGTTATTAATTCAAAATAGCTTCTCAAATGGCTCAAGCCTGGGGATGGCAGCATGTCTGTTGTAATGTCATTTGTCATAATTCTTTGCTGTTTTGTGGTGCCTTTTCTCCAAGCCACTCACATACTACATTTGCTTTGTGTTTATATTCAAGACAATAGATAAATCCTCATTTTGTTAGAACTTTCCAATCGATTGCATCTTTTCATATTTACACTGTAGACCATCTACTGATAGGTCTGATTGGCTTCCCTGATATGTCCTAGAAAAAGAATTCATGAAATTGTCAAGGAAAATTGTGTTCCTTTGCCATAATCTGATTTGAGAGTGACTTTTATGGTGGAAGCCATTTTACAATAGACTCAATGATGTTTTTCTGACACTTGTCATCATTAACTATGCTTTACAAAGTCCAACTACTTGTTTTAAATCTGAATCTGAATCATTTGTGCTGAAAGAAGTATATTTTAAGGCTTCAAATACCTTTAATTTTTTTGGTGAGAGTATGTTTTCATGAAAACAGAGAATACACAACACTGTGTTAAACACAAAATAAGAATTATAAAAGTCGGAAAGATATCCTAAGTTATTTTTTATGGTTTGGACTTGCTGATAAGCAGTTTAGGATATTACAAACCTGATTGGGTAGTGTCCCTTTAAAAGCAGAATGTCAGCTGCTGTCAAAATGGAATGCACCCCCAAAACTTGCTGTTTATTCATATCCCAGTTAAAGCTGAAACAAACAACTGAAACTAATCACGCTTGAAGTTGGGTATCGCCTTTGTGAGCTTTACGATCCTATTTTTCTGAAATTAGAAATTGCCTGAGTGAAATGTTTCTAGCTAAACTGCTTTCTACTGAAGTCATGATTTTTACAGTCAGATAAATGCCCCTTAAGCTCCATTTACGTAAGCGTCAGTGACATCCAGTGGCTAGCAGGCTGATCACAAGTGTGTCTCCCCACAGTGGGAGAGGGGCCCAGAGTACAGAAATGGTATTAGAATTTGTTGTGCATTTGATAATGCTCTTTCTACTCAAGAAAGTTGCCTTTACCAAACATGGTCCTCTGATTAAGATGATTAAACATTCCACCCTGAAATTTGAAATATCACTGATAGAAACGAGTCTTACAAACTGGAAATAAAAAAGCACAGAGAGACTACATAGGAAAATACCGTTGCTTGGAAAACATAATCACCATCTACAGTAAACCCGAAGCTTGAAACTCTGCAGGTGTTATTTAGAAATGGTTATCAGGGAGCTTACACAGCTTTCACTTATACAAAGAGGACTTGTAAATTCTAGCGAGATTGGTTCATTATGCAGACTTGGATGATGTTACCATTAATGTTTCAAGCACATATGCTTCATAAAATGGTCCACCTTCATTTGAAAAAGGTATTACTTGCAATTATGTCAGCTACATAAATTTATTTGCAGACAGTCAATTCATATTGATCATAACCCGACCTCACAATGACCTTGAGGAAAGGTACTCTGTGACGGGTATAGATATTGGGATCAATACCAGAGTGCAATCGACTACACCTAGTTACTGATAAATGAAGTAAAAAGGTACACTATTTTCAGAAACAAAGATAATAACAGCTCATTTAGTCAACTGTTTGTAAAGGTTTAATATTGATACATGTAGTTATAATGACATCCTCGGGCATTTTCAAATGGCAGAAAACAATAGGGTGCAGAGTCACTGAGCACATTAACTAGAAAGAATCATTACTTTCCAACTCCAAATAAGAAATTCCACACTATTTATGTCAACATTGCTGCAAACCAGTGCATTGTGTAAGCAGTACACAGAGAGAGAGATCACGATTCTGACTGCACGGGGCTGTTAGCTTCAGTGTTCTCTACATGCCAGGTCCTGTGAAACAAAGCACCCTATTATGTGGGAACAAAGCCTCCAGGACCACACATTGTACGTTAGTACTACCCTCTCTTGCATATTTGTGGTGGAATTAGCTTGCCTATCCACAGGTATAACCAACTGTAATCATGAGGAAGAGAGCATTTGGTCTCAGCGCATCTGCTCCACGTTGATACATTCCCCTCTGCTATGGAAAGTTAAAAGAAAGAGTGTTAACAAAAATTTCCCCCAATTGTTCCTTTCTCTTTGCTGGGAATTCCACAGAGTGAGCACTTGGCAAGTTACACAGAACCTAAGTAAATAGAGTCCACTGGCAAAATGGTAGCAGGTTGTGCAGCTTAATTGGAGGAGAGAAGTCCAGGAGCCAGCCCGGTGTTTGCTGCACCCGGTTGGTAAATGGTGCCTGTGGTGAGAACGGAGTGATTTTGCAGTAAGCTCATTTTGGGTAACTAGTCAGCTTGCCACTGCGAGCCAAGAAATTTGAGGATTTGGTTTCAGCATGTTTTTCTTTTTTCTGTGTAAAATATATTTCTATATCTTGAGCTTTGTTTATCTTTTACCAGTATAATTTTAAGAAATTGGTGCCAACACTCTGATATTGTCTTCCTAAGGGAGGGAAATGCTGAGAGACATTTGTGGCTATTAAAACCTGAAAACAGAAGGAAAAGGCTCTGTTAGCATAGATTCTACTTGAATGTTTCTCCTGAATGCTTACATTTCTTAGTTGATCCTTACAGTTAGTCTCCTGGTTACATTTCTTGAGCCACATACTTTTTTTTTTTGCATGGTCTTCCTGCTTTGCGTGCCTTCATGTCATTTGTGATCTCCTTTTGCTTCTTCCATTCTCTCGAAGCTATTTATTAATAAACCTGTGTTTTCAATACGGTGCTCCATCAATAAGCCCCTGAGTGGTTCCGTTAGTCAGCATTCTGGGAAATCCTATGCTATATTGGAGAACTGTAAATCTCCATTATTGCTTCTCATAGCACAAATAAAGAATACCCTCTTACCTCTATGAGCTTCCCTGCTCATTTTTAAGGGTGAATGCATAATCTTACATAGGCGCTTGAGAGGTGCTGAACTTTTATTTATCTGCAAGTTGAGCATTGAGCGTCATTGCTGCCACTAAAGACACCCTGAAACACCTATAATCAAGGGACATGCTAATTTAAGGTATTAAGAAACAAATTACTTCAATTCACTTCAGTCTTCCCTTTCCTGAAAACTTTAACCAATCTGGTGGGACAGGCGAATTCTGGACTTCAGATTTTTCTGTTCTGCAGCTGTGTTGCCTGACTTCCAGTGTATTATTAACTGTCACAAAGAAAAGATCAGTAATTAGAAAGATAAGAATAGACTTTTATGTACCTTTTTGCTACCAGATAGAAAGAGCAGAACAATCTTTGTTGTTTGTACCAACTAAGAAACTTCTGGTATTTACTATATGAGAAAAGAGCAATAATAGCACTTCACACAATTTTTAAAAAGGGTTTGGCTGTTAAAAGTTGTGACTTCTTTGTATTTCTATGACCCTATAGTTCAGACATAGTGAAGTTAGCAGAAGGGAGGGGCTGTGATGGATGGCAGCATGGAAGAGCTAGCTAAATGAAATTGGCTTTGACTTTGAGTCTGGGTTTTCTTGAGAGGTCCTATAAAAGGTATAAATGGTGTATATTTTGCAAGAGGAAACTAATTTTTAAAAATATTTCTAAAGGTGCTTTTGGTAAAGCAGATGAAATTCTAAGAAAAAGAAATCTGTATAATGGGCCAGAAATCCCTGACAGCTCTGGGACTGGTCCCTGTCTGTCTCTCTGTCAGCATATTATAACTGTAGTGGGGGTACACTGTGGCATTTAAAAAGTGCTTACAGCATATCTTATATCTTAGCTAGATTCACTCCTTCTATTTTTCTCCTTTATCCTCCCCTACTCCTTTTTCAGAACAGTTTCAACAGGTCTCATTGTTCCATTTTCATACATGAATATACAGTACTTTCACCATATTTGCCCTCCTCCTTTTCTTTGTGCCCTACCCCCCTTCCACTGGTATCAGCCTCCAGCCTGGACTTATTTTACATTGCTGTGGGACTGGTCTCTTTATGTCCAGCATCTTAGCTCATTACATAAGAAGCTCACTTCTTGTGGGGATAGCATGAGCAGCTCAACTATGAGTGTCCGACTACTTTACTCTGCCTGTATCTGCTGCCCTGACTCTGGACTCTGACCAGGGGTCTGCTGAGATATTAGCTAAATCATTAGAAGGCAAAACCCTATCAATTTTTGCTGCCAACTTTCTACTGTGTATTCTAATTTCATTTTTGGTAAGAATCACCACTGAGAGCAGGGAGCTGTCTGCTGTTGCCAGGGTCCTGTGATTCTTCCACTCAGCTGTTCTTTAAGTCCACCTGGGCTAACCCACCTGGCTGGTCCCTGGCCTGCTTCTCTGGCTCATCTTGTACTGTCCTTAATCAAAGTTATTCTTTGAGATTCCATGTCAGTTATATGTGCTCTTCTGCCCACTCTTAGTCACTGCTATGGTTTCCTAGGATTCTAGGATCTACCATGGTATTTTACATGGGTCTGCCTCTTGGGGAATCCCACTCCAGATTGTCCCCCAGAACCCACCTCTCTATTAAAACTCCAACATTATATTCAGTTGGAGTGATTCTGTGTTGGATTGCTTAATGATAAACTTTGGCAGATAAATGAATTATTCTATTGGGCCTGAATGCATTATAATAGGGACAGTGTGAAGCCTCAAAGATTTTCTCAACACTGGGGATGGATGGTGGAGATTAGTTTTAGACATTGCTTTTCTTATAGCACCCATGAAATGGCACTGTAGTTCAGATATGTTTAAGGTCAGCCATTTAAGTATGAGATCCCAGTAAGTTCACACTTACAATTATGCAGAGCAGGACAACAGCAGCAACAGAAAGTGGCAGAGTGGATTTTTAGCAGAATGCCATAGATTGGCATTCCAAACATGTGACATTTGATTCTAAACCTTGAACCTTGCTGGATTCCCACATATACATTCAACAACTTTACCTCACCAGAATAGTGACCTGAACTGTAGTTTCTGGTGATTGAACCAGTTACTGTAAGTAAAGGGCCTCTGCTGGGGCCCTTTAGTTTCACAGGCACAATCATCCTTGGTGAGAGACAGAAGACATGGTGAAGAGGTAAACCTTCAATTATATTTCTCAGCCTAGTTATACCAAGCAAGTACAAACACCCAACAACATGACCATTTTTTCAGGACTAAAGGCTTTTGCTTTTCTGTAACCCTGAATTCTGGTACTGGAATACAAATGCTTTAAAACATGAAAACAATTGAAAAGAAAATGAAGGCAAATTTCCCATTTATGACTGCATGAAATTGCCCTCCAAAGAAGAATGCCTTAGGTATATGTATATTTTTTGCTAGGGTTCACTTGCTGAAAAAATACCCTAGATTCATTAAAAAATGCAAAGGAGCAAAAGCAATAACATTTTACCTATTAATTAATTTTGAATTATAGCCAAACTCTTATATAAGTGCATATGACATCCATGGTAATGCCAAATTAATTCTTTATGATCAGTGCTATTGCAATCAATACTAAATGAATTCATAATGATAAGATACTTAAAATAAAAAGTTACCACAAAACAATAAAAAGACCATCATCATCCAAGCTATAGCACACTAATAAAGTATTAGCTCAATAAGCTGGTGCTCTCCATGACAATCAATGGTAGATATTTAATTTATTTCTACTTGCCCATGTCTTGCTTTTCCTGTAAGGGCTGCAGAAAAGCATAGTCCTTTGATTCTACTGTAAAATATATGGAGAGGAAGAAAAGCACTCATATTAAATAATTCTGCCTTATCACTTACTTTACTTGGCCAAAGAACCCAAGGTAAATTATACACACCAATGTGCTTTCCAAATAGGTTCCTTCATGTCTTTATTTCCCCCTCATGGGGACCACACAATCTTTCCTTTCTCTTCTTAATATTCTCTCTGTGTACCTCTGTATCTCTCTCTGTTGTAGATGAAGATATATGCAATGTGTATAAAGCATGAACTAAAAGATGACTACAATGGTCTGTACACTTTTGTCTTTTCATTTTAATGCTGCCAAAAGACACCATGAGCATGGAAATTAGTTATTATCTTTTGCTGTGCACCAAAGAATCAATCAGTCATAAAATGAAGGAGCAATACAGAGCTTTTCTACTTTATCCTTTCCTTCCCTTCTCTCTTCCTCCCCTTTCCCTCTCTCTTTTTCTTTCCTTCCTCCTTTTCTTCCTTGCCTTTTTTCCTCTGTCATAAAGATGATTTGAACATCTTTCATATGTCAGGTATATTCTGAGCCTAGGAAATACAAACATGGAAAGAACACTAAGTGTTGTGTCAGATTTGGGTCAAACTTCAGCTCTTTCATTTTTGTTTGTTATTTGATTTTAGGCAGAGACAAATTTCTTTTCAAATTCTTCTTTCTTAAGAATATGGAAAGCTATACTTCCCAGAACCCTTGCATTTAAATTGGATTGTGTCACTAGTTTTGAATAATGAATTATATGTGTTGAAATTATGTGTGACACTTTTGGGCCAAGTCTGTGAAACACTCGTATATAATTCTTCAGTCTTCTCTTTCCCAACTCATAAAGAGGATTCATGTTGAAGAGTTGGAACCATAGGCAGAAAGAGCCTTGGTTACTGAACCACCAAATATTAGTTAGGGTTCTGTACAGAAATCAAACCACTAGGATTTATATCTACATCTATCAATATTGTCTACATATATCCATATCTCTACCTATCCATGAATCTTTCCCTTTTTCTATCTTATATAATACAGTAATAGGATCATACTGTTATGGAAGCTAAGACAACCAATGATATGCTGTCTATAAGCTGGAGAATCAGGAAAACCAGTGGTGCAATTCAGTCCAAGTCCAAAATCCTGAGAAACTGGCTGGGAGTCTGAAGTGCTGAGAACCAGGAACTCTGACATCTGAGAGCAGAAAATGTATGCCCAACTAAAGAGGAAAAAAAGAGAGTTTGCTCTTCCTTTGCCCTTTTGTTCCATTTGGGTCCTCAGTAGATTGGATGATGCCTGCCCACATGGATGAGGGCAGATTTCCTTTTCTCAGTCTATTGATTCAAATGCTCATCTCTTACAAAAACATCCTCAGACACATCAAAATAATGTTTTACCCTCTATCCAAGTATCCCTTGACTTGGTCAAGTTGATACATAAAATTAGCTATCACACTCTGCCAGGAAAATAACTGCCATGGAAAGGTACCCTATCTATGAGATACTTTGTGTTTATTTCTTTTTTTTTCTTTTTTCTTTTTTGGTTTTGTTTTAGTCTCTTTATTTATTTAATTTATTTATTTTTATTGTTGTGCTGGGTGGGGGTACATTGTGGCATTTACCAAAGTTCTTACAATATATAAATGTATCATACTTGAATTTATCCCGCCACTTGTTCTCCTTTATCCCCTTCTTCCCCCCATTCCTGGAATGGTTTCAACAGTTATCATTTTTGCATTTACATACATGTGTACAAATTTTTGCACCATATTCACCCTCCTACCCTCTTTCCACACCACCTACCCCCTCCCAGTGGTACCACCCCTCCACCCCAACAGGCAGGACTTGTTCTACCCTACTGTTCTCCAACTTTGTAGACAAAAAAAAAAGGGGAAAAACAGACATTTTTGCTTGTTTGAGATTTTGGAATTTCTTATTACTGTAACATGAATTTAACCTATCCTAACTCAAACAGACATACTAGAGTATCTGATTCTTCATTACAGAACAGGGATATTTCTTACCTACGTAATGAACTTACTGATAGATAACATTGCACATGAACCATTTAAGTCAGAAAGTTGCAATGGTTGAGTTGAATTAGTTTGTATCCAGAGTTATAAGTTGAAATTTCATAACATTCATTTGGCCTAAGGATCTGTCTATCGCAATACCAGGAGATGCTGTTTAGTTAAAGACTTTGTAAAGTCAAAATTATTTGTTGAGGATGATTAAAGCTCACTTTCTGTAATAAGAATTTCATTCAAATTTTCCCCACAGTGGGTTCTGATAACGGTCTTCTGTTTCTTCTCTTAGTGCTGGTGATAGTGGTACATACTTCTCTCATCTAGAGCTTCCTGGTGAGTTCCACGTTCTTTTGTTCTATGGTCTGCACCAAGACTTCCAATTTATACTTAAAAGCTTTTGTTGCTAAATTTGGATTTTTGTTAGTACTTACTGAAATGGCAGACAGTTTATGGCTCAAGATTTTATATACCTTTTTTTTTTTTTTAATGAGAAGGTTTGCTTCCTTCCAATAGTCTCTGTAAATTTAGGTCCTGGCTGTGTTTTCTGCCCACCTACCCTGACAGCTGGATCATTGTTCATTTTTTTGGCTTTTTCTTTCTGAGAAAAAAATTCTACACAGGTGCAGGATGGCACAATAAAGCATCTTTAAGGAAGAAAAGTAGGAAGAGATTCTTTTATTTGCATTTCAAATTGAGCCACTGACTCTGTTCCCACCCTTTGACAGATACCTTTGACAACTGTACTTTGAGTTGATACTATTGCAATCAACATAGCATGCCAATCAGTATTATTATCTAAATATTATTGCATTAAATTAGGATTGTTAGAGAGTTAACCTGGGACATATGGATTCATTCTATCATGTGGTTGTTCATTCAGTCAACTCACATTATGGAGTGTCTACTATATGTTAGGCACTGTCTAGGACACTGGTGAGGCAAGGATGAAGAAGGAAGTAATTTTTGTCTCTGATCTCATGGTGTTTACATTGTACAAGCAGGAAACAGATGGCAAATATTCAACACAAGATAACTTCAGATTATGGGAAATTAAAAAAAAAGTAGTGTTAAAGAGACATTAGGCATGAAGTGAGTGGTTATTCTGGAATGGATAATTAGGAAGTCATTCTGAGAAACTGATGACATTTGTCCTGAACTGGAATAGACAGAGCAGAACTATTTCATCTTTTAGGGATTATAAACATGATGCTTGGTGCTCATTTTTAAGGGCCCATGAAGGTGTTTCAGGCCTGGAAAAATTTTATTGGCACTAATTTATGGAAAGAATACTACAAAATTGAAATCACTAGTATTTATTTAAAATGTCAATTGTGACTAATCAACAGCAATGCAGCTGTTATCATTTTGTGTAAATTCTGAAGTGCAATGTAGGTATATTTTAGTATGTTTGATCTGTGCTTAGAACCCACAAGGATCTTCTTGGCTGAGAAAGCGCCTGCTGAGTGAGAATCTTGGGGAATGATATTATAGGCAAAGAATATCCCCCTAGCCCCCAAAGAAAAAAAAAGAACAAGAGAAAAGAAAGGAAAGAAAGATGTAGAGAATAGATTGGAAGTGAACGAGAGTGGTGGAAAATGAGGTTGGAATCAGAGAATGTCTGGATTATATAAAGTTTTGTGCAGAGTAAGGAAATTGGAGAAAGAGCCTTTGCAACACCCCTTTTGTTCTTATTCATGAGTGTGGGTACCAGTATGTGTGTGTGCACACTTCACTCTCTTTTTTCAAATGCATTTGCCTTTGAGTAGTTCGTTAAACCAGGGATAAAGGTTATTAGTTATTTTCCCATATACTCTTGTTGTTCCTCCATACAGATTTCTGCCTGGAAGTCTCCACACATATTCTTAGATGCATCTATAAACCACAGCAGGTTTATATATTTACCATTCATGGATCAAATATGAGCATCTTATATATTAAAGTAACTAACTTCATTATAGTAGATTCTTTTACACTTAAATCCAACTATAGTTGGCTTATTTTGTTTTATCTCACTTTAACATGACTTTTGGCAGAGTTTCAAAACCAATAGGAATTCACAACAATTTGGACAGCCAGAGAAGGCAAGAACCAACACCTCTTCTTTCCTTACCATGGTACTAATGGGTCATTCCAGAGTTTAAGCTCTCTGAGATTGCTCAAGAGCTATATAATTCACACTTGTTTTATGGTAATGCTCAGTTACTACATATTATGTGAAATATCTTAAAATAGTTACAGTATCAGGTATGACTCAGAACCTTCTTTTATGCCATTTGGTGGACGAGGCATAGAGCAATTCAATACTTTGCCTGCCAAGTCATAGAGAGCATCTTTCCTGCTTTATTTTTTTCTCCAATTGTCATTGAAAGTAACCAGTCATAATGCCTTTGTAAACCCTGCCTGGCCTCTGCTATGCGTAAATCATGCTCCCAGACAGGGCCCCTTGGTTTAGAAGTCCCATTGTGGGAGTGATTTAGGTAGAGGCAGAATCATGAATAAAGAACACTCACCCTCTTCTTCAGAGGCAGGGGCGGGAGAGCCATTCCCAAACATCTCTTTTCAGCAGCAGTATTTGGCTAAGAGCTTTAATTTCATTAGACAAATGGGGGCTGGGTTTTTCCATGCATCTCAGCCCTCTTTTAATGTGTAAATTACATAGGATTTGCCACTCATTACAATGGTGATATGATTATTGGCCTCAAACAGACCACACTGCACAGGCCCCCAGTGATAGGCCAGTTAAGAAGTGGCATGTGTGGGAAAAATGGGATAGCACATGTTTTCTGATCACAAGTCTTCAAAAGAATTGAATTCACAAATGTGAGGCTCCCACTGGGGTTACTCAGAGTGCTTCATGCAAAGTCAGTTTCTGGGTGAATGTGACATAATGACAGGTGAGGCTGCAATTTTGGGGTAAAAGTTGCCTAGGGGCCAGAGGGAGTGGTACAGGGGAAACACTTTGCATTTGAAGGCAAGAAGGTATAGGCTTGACTGTGGCTGAAGAAAGACACATCATTTAATTCTCATGAACCTCAGTTTCCTGATTTACAAAGTGGAGAAAATAAGTACCACCTCAATTCCTGCAGGTAATTAAGAAATCTTATTTGTGGAAACTGCTATGCATGACTATGCTAGGCAGTATTATTCACAGTGGTTCATTCATTCCTTATAGATAACCCTTAGAGGTAGCTATGGCGAAGGACACCAAGGAAAGTTAAATAAACCAGTGCATCATCTTACTCCTTCCCATTGCTCCATACACAAAGTTTGGTAGAAAAGTTTATGTCTTAGAAACTTTCATATAGTAAGTCCAGTTTTACCTGAATATCCTCAGGGACCACCTTCCTTCCACCCCCGACTCCAACAAATATATACACCAGGCTTCAAAAGAGCTGTTTTCCACAGGCAATGGCTCCAGCAGAGGTTACTGAGGTGGAGAGACAGTAGAAAATCCACAAATCCCTGAAAAGAGATATTGTCTACTTGGAAGAGATTGTTAAAGAAAGACGCTTCCCAGTGAAAGTAATCTGTGAGTCCAAAATTAGGATGGGAAGCACATTCTGGCAGAACTGAGTCTCTATTTGAGCATAGTGTGGGAGGGATTTACGGTCTTCCTCTAAACCCCCAAAGCAAATTTATTCTACAGTAATGGAATATGATACTGCTTCTACCTTTTCCCAT
This sequence comes from Castor canadensis, assembly GCF_047511655.1. Taxonomy (NCBI): domain Eukaryota; kingdom Metazoa; phylum Chordata; class Mammalia; order Rodentia; family Castoridae; genus Castor; species Castor canadensis. The sequence goes on along the minus strand of NC_133389.1, from coordinate 99,364,436 downwards.
TTACTCATTTGTTTTGTATATATTTTATAAACTCAAATATATACAATATATCCCTTATCTGTGGTTTGTATCATGTCAGAAATTTAGACCTTCAGCCACACAAGTCTCTTTAGATCTATACTGAATCAAATTCTTAAAAGCCAGTATCTTATTAATGGCTTCTAATACTACCACTTCACTCATTTCTATCAGCACAAATTGACCACAATAATAATATTTTACACTTGCTTAATGCTTTGTATTATAAATCACATGCATTTCTCATAATTTCTCTGAATCCACTTCTAAGGATACTAGATCAGAAAGGTGTAAATGTCTCAGAAAGAACAATATATATATATATATATATATATGCATTTTTTTAAGTGGTAAGAAGGTGGTTTCATTGGAAATTCTGGGTTAATAAAGGAAAATATTTTATTAAATATTCAGTACATGTCAGAACTTTCAATGCATATCGCAATTCTCCGAGTGTACTTACAGGAATGGGGAATGACTACAGCAAAGAAGTATTTCCCAAGATATATGGTTAGCTATACAGCTCTTTGTCCATAGAACTTTTTTTGGTGATGGGGATGGGGAATGCTGACTATATGGACTTATTTTTTTCCCCTCGTGTGTGCAGCCATGGCTATTTCTGAGAGTTGTATAATACAGAGTGAGATATGTTGGTTGTGATACTGCTTATCACAGTATGTACACAGTAGGAATTCAGAAAATAGTATTCTCTAACAACCTGTATGAATCATGGGAGCTTCAGTCTCTTTACTGTGGTCCTCAAACTGTGGCACATGTTCACTTCTGGTTGGGACCTGTATTGGTTCTTTGGCCCTGGCTCTCATTGCTGGTCCTCTCTGGGACTAGAGCCCAGCTTGTCTGTCATCCCTTGCCCAAGTGGTCAGGTTCTTTTCTCTTCCCCTAGGCCAGCCAGTAGACTAGGGCTGGAGCTACTTGTCTTTTGTCCACCAGCCTCTCTGGCTGTTAACTCAGGCATTGCTAGACGTTGAGAAGTATTTTGCCCTAGATAATGGCTACTGTGTCTCACTCTTTGATCCTAACTTCTGGATATTCATGTTGCTTGGTTTTGCCTTGGGTTTACTATTTCATGAGACTATAGGTAGACTCTTTCAGACTCTACTGTACCCATTTTGGTTTACTTTGTGTTCACAATTGGGAACTTTGCTACCTGACTTTGATTACCTTAGAAGTGTTATAGAATTATGTCTTACATAATATGTGAGTAAATGCATAACTACTTTATACCAATATCAAGTGGCAGGGTATTGCAAGAACGCTAGTCTCCAAGTTACCAAAGGATTCTATAGTTAATTCATAAAGATTTAATTTCCCTCCTACTTACTGGGAAAGAAAAATAACTCATCTCAAGAGAAATTTTTCCATAACTTTTTGCCCATTTTATGCACACTAAGTTCATAACTAAATCTGACCATTTTCACCAAATTTCTATATCAGGGAGAATAAATTTTATAAACCCCAATCTTTGCGATGACATGAAATTATGGTTTCTTCAATACAACGTGGTTGAAGTAATTTTGGGATAAACTTTGAATGCCAGACTCACTCCTAGTTGGAAATGGCTTTTGAGAAAGAAGTTTCCTGAATAAACAGACATTGCTTTCTCTAGTGCTTTTAGGATGGGAACAGTTGTGTGACATCTGGAGCCAAGGGCTACTGTTTGAGGCCTGACTACCTATGGTTGCTCAAAGGCTTGTTCACAGAGTGGGGTTTTTTACTGATATATCTCAAATTCATTGACCTGACCATGCTTCTGCTTAGAAACTGGGACAACCATTGTCACTGGAGCTCTTAACTTTGTCTGGATAGAGATGACATCATTCCTCACCAGCAAAGTTCAAGGATAAATATCTGAAAGTTGGCTTGTTATGCTAATGTCAGTTCAAGAATAAGGTTACTAAATGGACAGTCCTGGGGTTGGCTTAGCAGCACTAAAACACTAGAAGGTTGCTAAGCACTGTCAGTACACTGGGTACCAGGGAATATCACCTGCTTAATTTTAAACTGCTTAAGTTCCAAAATCTGAAGAAATTAGGTTTAGTAAATAAGAGAACTAAGAGATTAGGGTTGGAGAAATTCTTTATAAAGTATGACCAGGAGGTCTTCAAATTTCATTTCTCTATTAAAACACTAAACAAAGAATTGGGTTTATTATGTAGAAAAATGATGAAACAGTGAGAGGGTGATGGGGGGCATATGCTTGAAGAACATTACACACATTTATGAAAACAGAATATTGAAACTCATTAAAATTGTAAAAAAATAAGGGCGAAAGGGATAAGAAAGTAATAGAAGGAGTGAATATGATCAAAATACATCATATGCATATATGGAAATATCACAATGAAACCCCTTTGTATAATTAAGATATGCTAATAAAAAGAAAAATGATGGCTTTCTGGGGGTGGTGGTGCAAAGAATGTCCTCCCACACTACTCAAAGAATAAATTATTCATAATTTATCTATATTCTCTTCAACTATTTGTGACTAAGGATGCAAATTTGAGAGACAGGTGAGCTGTGGTTAAAAATAATAAGACTATGCATAAGAGAAATGACCTGCACAGACTGTAAGCAAGCAAAGATGAAACTTGCATAGAACCCAAGAGCACTGGCTAAAAACTTAGTTATTGCTGTCTAAATTCTGGAAATTGCACTGATTGTTAATTATCAAACAAATTCTTCATTCTTTGCACTAAACTACTGATGCCATTCTATGAATTCTTCATCAAAAGCGTTGAGAAAAATTTTAATATATAATGCAAAATATTTTTTCATTATATTTCCTGAGATCAATGAGTTTAACTTTCAATCTTACTACATTTTGAACTGCTGCAGATGGTGTAGGTGGCAAACATTACACATTGGGTTAGAAAACATCGTGGATATAAATACCCTTGTCTTTTTTCCCTCAGATCAGTGGAGAGCTTTAAGAACAGGATAAATACCCATCTGCCTGGAAAATTGCCTAGAGGCAGAGTGATGGACTAGACGTCTTACTTAGCTTCCTTCCAACCCTCTGATTCAGAGCTCTCTATGGCTGCCAACTCACAGAGTCAGTTCTGGTGGGTTATGTCCAGGACTGTAGCCCCTGCTACATGTGTGCATAATGCCTGAAGATTTCTTTGTTGAGTTTAGTTAAGAACAGCCTCTCTTTTCCATCTCTGTGGAAATAAGCTGCTTCTGAAATGCTATCTGCAGACTTCTCTTGAGGTGTGAGGCTTTAATCAAAAATGATGAATGGATGCGGGTGAATGGATTGTGTGGAAAGAGGTCAGCCTTTCAGGGAGCAAACATCTTTATGATTTGTGTGTCTTTCAGTTTGGTGTCTTTGGAGACCAAAGGCATTACCTAAGTTTGCCAGCCAGGTGATAGCCTAGGGTAATCAATATGGACTTGGACCAACAATTTGACAGCATTGATGATACTGCCGCCTGGGTAGATGCAATGTGGAGTTATCATGGAAGCAGGTATCTCAGTTGTGGCTGAAAAGTTCTCATTTACAGTACCAGTGAGCCAAGATACGGCAGTATGCTCAGTCTATGTATGCGTATTTATTTAATTTTTAAAGCAAGCCAAACTGTCTTTAGAAAAATTTGAAGAAAACAGAAAGGCTCAAACAAAAGCAATCCTAAATACCCCAGCCCAGAAATAATCACTACTAATACTATGTCATATGGCAGACACTTTGCAAGTGGACATACTGAATACATGAAAAACGGCTACGTTCACTCATGCCACTATAGCATGTACGTTTCTCCTGAAAAACATAGTAAATTATAACAGAACACTTAAATGTCCACTTCAAAGCATAGTGATTCTTTAATTTTTCAATGATGAGTAATTTTTTGCGTTGCTGGACTATAATCTGAAAAAGTTTCATAGGTTACTTTTTGTCACTTCTGGTTAGGGAAATGGTGAAGCCATTCATTAGGTCTCCAGCTTCGGCATAAGCTCCACTGCGTTTCTACACTTGCTACGCTCTTTCCATTCCATTATCAGCACTAGCAGTTGGGTTCTATCCAAACCCACCACCTTCCTTTAAAAAAAATTTGAAAAAGAAATAATGTTTTCTTTTAAATAATTTAAATCACTTTGCAGAGTGTTACTTGATTTGTAACAATAAAATCATTTTGAGAAGTGGCTGCTGGTTGGCTGCCCAATTACATTTGTATTCTATGTAAATTGATCCCTCTACACCAGTGCTGTACATTCAGTATTTCAAATTCATACATCAGCAATGCAACTAATTTATATGTTTCATGGGCTTTGAGTTGTTCATGATTAGAAAACTTGCATATGCATATTTTAGAGTTTCATTATTTTTTTTCTAGCCCTTTTCTTTCTAATTCTGTGTGGGGGGGTACTGTTAAGTGTATGTTTATGTGGATGATATATATGCAGTTCCTGTGTATTATGTTATTTAGTTCAAAAATCTCAATGAAGCATTTTCTCAGTTTGTTACTAGTCTCAATTATTTTGTTTATTGATTTATTTGTGGTACATTGTTTGTGTCACCCCCTAAAAACATGAAAACCATAAGAGTAGGAATTTTTTGTTGTTCGCTGTTATAAAACCAGCATCTAGAGTAAACATAATACATGCTCAATAAACATTAGCTTACTGAATAAATAAATGACTAAAATATTCATTGGATATATAATTTTTAATGACTGTATGGTATGTCCTAATAAAGGTGTACCAAAGCTTAGTTAACTATTTCTCTGTTGTTGACATTTATATGACCAATGTTCTGAGAAACAAAAATCTTGGTCACTAGTTTTAATTTTTCCTTAACAAGTTTCTAGATGTACAGTATAATCGGTTGAAGCATAAGAATTAGAAATTCTTACAGATAGTATATTTTGACTACTTTTCCCTTAGAACATTAGGAAAAGTTTTACACTCTCATAAGCAAAGAATTAAAGTATATCTTACCATTTCCTTGATTTATAGAATGGTTTTTCAGCTTCCTCAATTTTGGAACTTAAAGAGATTCCTTTCTGTCATGGACATTATATTAGCCAAGTTACCTCTAGCAGCTGTAACAAAAACTTCCAAATTTTAGCACAATGAAAGTTTATTTTTGTGATTTCATCTATGCTCTCAGAAAAGACTCTGGGATTTGAACTCTATTAATCTACCATCTCCCAGACTGATGAGTAAGAGTGTGTGTGTGTGTGCGTGTGTGTGTGTGTGTGCGCGTGTGAGAGAGAGAGAGAGAGAGAGAGAGAGAGAGAGAGGGAGAGAGAGAAAGAGAGAAATCAAGAAGTGGGGGTATTTCACTGACAAGCTAGAATTCATGTTACATGCTTCTACTCACATTCCATTGGCCTAAACTCAGAGGAACTGGAAAATACAGCCTTCCTGAGCCACCCAGTAGACAAGTGTATCTTGAAACAGATTCTAAAAATAACTTCTTTTGTTCTTTTGGATACCTGAAGACTATGGGGTAGATCTGACTCTGTCAGTAGATCTGATACCTGTAATTCTGATCAAAAGGTCTATATCCTCCATATCCTATGACAGTAACCAGCACTTGACCAGTGCTATTCACAAAGTTAAGACAAATAAATAGAACAAGCACTAGTCTTGTCAGAGATGGGGTTGCTTGTCCTGCAATTTGAAGGGAAATGCTACTTAATTTACCCACCTTTAGAGTTCGCTTTGGTGTCCTGGAACAATTCCAACTTGGATAATTGCATTCTGCTGATCTAAAATTCCCCTGTAGTTTCTTTCGGATGAGCCAGCCTTCATTTCCCTCTCTACACATCGTAACGTAGTGTTACTGGCACCCAGTGATTGCTCCGTTCCACAAAAGAGCTGGTTACATTTCACCACTAGGAAAGTGATCCCTGGGTAAATATCTAGAGTCTGCAGGTTTCTTTGGTTCCTTAAGTGTAGAAAACATACATTTAAAGGATTAGTAAAATTAGTGGCTTGAAACTTTAGGTAGTGGAAAAGTTAGAATTCACGTTAAGTTGTATATTTAACTCCAGAATTAAAAAAAAAATCTTCCCACCAATATATAGTATCTTTTGACCCAACGAATAATGCAGTACATTTTTCTATTGCTAAATATGAGATATTTTGATGCTTTCTTGAATGACATCTGTGGGATGTACACTACAGAATTCCCACAGCAATATGTTTACCTCTATCCAAAATGATAAGCTCTTTTTTTCTCATAGATTTCAATGAATAGAATTAGCATTTAGAAAACTACTCTTTTGTCTCCCTGGAATATTTTCTTTGCTAAGTAGTCTTAGCAAACCATCACCATCTCCTATTAAATGCTTCTGTGTGCTAAAATAGAAAGGAATGGTATTAATTTTCATCCAGAAATAAAATACTGCTTGGTAGTGGGCAATTCTGTTAAAAATTGAAGGTCAATTTGTAATTAAAGGGTCTCTTAACAAAGTATCAGAATAATGTACTGTTCATTGGGGTGATGAAAACAGGAAAAAATATGACTGTTGAGTGATTAATGTTGAGCTTGAAACTTTGTAGAAGTCTTTTCTTTTCTGTCTAAAAATATTTCTAAAAAGTCCACGCTTATTCCTGACTTCTGAATTTCACAACTTCCAAGGCCAATGGAGGGAGATTTTCTAACAGTAAGAGGTTATCCTATTAAAAGTCATAATGTTGTTCCTTACTGAAAGAAGTAAATAAGAATCAATTTTCTTTACTAAGGAAGTTGGCTGAGATGCAAGTTGACCTAGGACAGACTTGATTGATTCGTACGAAACATTTACAAAATAATTCATAATCAGAATGTACACTTTATGGGGAATTCTTTTCCTTGGGCGGGGGAGAGGATGAGAGCAAATCTGTATTGGGGAAGCAAAGGAAAGCCCTGTAACACACAAAAGGATTTTACAGCTTTTAATTCTGCTAAGCCACCAATACATAGAAGATACATAGCACTGTAATTATCTGGCTACAGAGATGTAATTGTATCTATCAAGCTAAATACAACACCGTCAGATAACAGCCAAGATTGGATTGTCTTTAAGGGTCAGACAGAAACCTAGAGTGACCTCACTCCTCCCTTCTCACCATGCCTATTTTCTTGGTCTTTGATGGGGACCCATTTTGCTAGCCATGTAAAAGCATATACAGTAACACTGTCTTTTTGCTCTGTGCCAACAGTCTCCCTAGAGACCAGGCTTGGTTTACTTGGGCTCGGGGGATTAAGCCTGCCCAGGCCTCCCTTGAATTTGAAATGTATGATATTGATATCTGTGCTTAGAGAGAATCGGGCCGCTGCAATGAACAGATCATGCCTGGCTCCATAAAGTCTACATTGCATAGAGAGACGTATAGGCTGGGTGGAGAGGGGCCAAGTCAGGCTTTTGCTCTGAAAAGCAAGTTTTAGGTAATGAATTAAAGAGTGTTTTCCTGGCCTGGTCCTTAATAGTAAGTACATTTCCATCAGCTATGTAAATAGATTTGAATTTCTGAGTAGTTTTACACTTACTGGAGTGGCTATTCATTGTCACCGCATAGGTTCTAGTGGCATTATCAGCATTAATGCTTCTCTGTCATACTGTCCTTAAAATAAGCACGCCCCTCCCCTTGCTCATTTATAAGCAGTTGGAATCTATTTTCATGGACTTCCTCCAATCAGGACTGTATCCAAACTATTTTGGTTTTTTTGAACCTTCCATATTATATTTACTGTGTTCAAAGACAAGCCTGGATTCTCCTTGTGCTAAGTAGTGAACCCATGATGGGTTAGTCTTGTTGCATTTTTGGAAAAAGACAAAATATATAGGAGATAGGTGGTTATTAAGTGAGCTACTTCTTCACCTCATCCTGAATGCATTTTGGTCATTCTTTTGTACCTTGTAGTTATTGCTTTATACATTTCCCATTGTTTGTAGCCTCCTGCTTCAGGGAAGGACAAAGCTCTACTGAAGGCAGGTTTGCCAGTGCCTGTTGCAAAAAAGTGCATGATACTCCTGCATGTGCTGTGTGTTAAGCCTAACCAGGTTAACTCCCCCCTGCCTGAGCTTTTGGGAAAGACTCCCAAATTGTCACATGTAAAGGGACATTGCAGTGCTGATTTTTATTTCCATGAGATTAAAAGTGAAACATATAACCACAAAGCTGGTTTATGTCATCCCCCTGTCGGAGTCAGCAGTCATGCCAAAAATTAGATATTTGATAGGTTTGTGAGAGAAACAGATGCAGAGGATGCCATTCCCACAATTTAGACTCCTTCTTATCTTTAAGTGAGAAAGAACATTCCAGATGAAGAAAACCTATTTTATTGGCTTTAAAAAATAGCAAAGAAAATGTAGAAAAAAAGGTAATTTAAAACTGATGTCGTTCTTGGGGACTTAAAAGCTGCAAATTGGTGTTTCTAACAACAAAAAAGTCATTCAAGACATGCTTAGTTGATGTTTTCATTTATGTGCATTTTTACCTCAGCTATGGTGTTAAAATTAGAGAAAATAGCCATGAGATAAATTAACATATGTGAATATAGGCAAGAAAAAGTAGAGAGAAAACCATAAACCTCCAAAAGGCTAAAACATCCAAAAAGGATTCTCTCAGCCTTTTTTTTAGAGGAAGCATTTTGTGTCCCATTCTTTTTATTTAATTCTGCCAGCTGTCTGCTAAACAAATCTAGCCAGGTGGGGCTTACAACCCATGACTAAAAAACCTACCAGTGCAGCTGTCCAGCCTGCCTGGAGGAAGAATTCAGACAAATGGCAGGAGCGAAAAGATTGTTTTGTTTTCAAGAAAGTAGCTACTGTACCTTCTTCGGGTTCAGTGTTTGTTCTGTTTGCTTCAATTAATTCATAACTTCCTAGGATTTTATGGTGAAATGGAAAAAATAATAATACCCTTTTAAAAATTAGTGTATATTTTTTATTGTCTAGCTTAATTATTTTTTCCTTAAATAAATTTTTTATATTGCAACTTGGCATCAATCTCCCCCCTCTTTTAATCTCTCTCTCTCTCTTTCTCTCAAGGTGCTGATTGCTAGCTCTCTCTCACTCTATCTCTCTCTCTTAGGCAGATACACGTTCTTAGTGAGCTGTGACTGAACTTTATTTCTAAATATTGCATAATTAAATATGCAGCTATTTAAAGGTGAATGTTGGCATGGCTTATTCATGAGCAGAGGAACAGAACAGGCTTCTTTGCACTGCATCATCAGTCGACCTCAACTGTGAATTTCTAGTCAGCAAATGGGCGCTTCATTTGGTGCATTTGAGCAGAGGAAGGGAAGAGCTGTGCTAAAAATGATCATGTCACCATCTGATCTGCAGCTCTCTTGATGACAGGTCAAGGCATAAACTACTCAGTTACTTCACCCCCTATTTGACACTTATCAATTCAAATTTTCATCAAACCTGCCTAAAATCTTATTATGATCTCCTGCAAAAGACTGGGAGAATTATAGCCGGTCTTGGTGTTTGGTTCCAGCACCTGTTCAAGAGATAACGCCATCATGTGCAGGAGAAGGGCTAGGTGCTGGCTGGAGTTAGCGTTTGTGACTGTCCACAGGGAAAAATCTGGGAAGCCAGTGTATTGCTGCCCTTCAAAGGAGCCAGTGGAAACTCAGCATCTCTGACAACATATCCACTAAATGCTGTGATTTGTGTTTAGGTTTAAAAGAGGATGGGACTCCCTTGGATAGTAGTGATTTTCTTTGCAAGGGCATAAGGTAATTGGTGAGGATATTTGGTTAAATCTCAGTGAAGACTTGGCAAAGAGTTAGAACTAGGAGATTCACATATTCATTTGCCTTTTTCTGTTATTTTCAGGGCCACAAAGAAATGGTGTCTGTAGCCTGAACTGTAAAAAACAAGATGGCATGTGGAGTAGGAAGTGAAGCCAGATTACCACCCGAGTTGCCTTTATTTCCTTTTGTTGCCTAAGACTGATATTGGCCTGAGTGCTCATAAACCAAAGGAAAGAAGGCCAATTTTTCATAAGGAAATTGAAGTGCTGATGCAGAACTAACTCTCACAGTTTGTTGTCATTTAATGAAGAGGAGTAATGGGGAATTTTTGGCAAAATTGGTATGCATGCATAACAAAAACATACCACAAAAGAATAATGACATTACTTGATCCTCAGAGGATTTACAAGTGCATTTAAATATTATAAGTGAATAAATTGTACAAAGACGTACTAACAACTCAGGTTGAAGGAAGTAAACTATCACTTTCTTTTCTCCCTCCCTGACACCCTTAGAGCCCAGGCCAGGTGTCACTTCATGTAGCAGCAACCACCTTTGTTTTAAATTCGTGCTTCCTTTGGGAAGTTAGGCTAAAAGTCTTTGGACAGTGTGAGTGGCCAACGTGTTGCCATGTTTAGAAACTCTGTGGTTAAGCAGAAATAAACACTAAGAAAAAATTCCCAAATCTTTGCAAATACAGGATAATATGTTTTTGGTGCCCTATATTGATAAGAGTAAAAAAGAGAATATCTGTTTGAGAAAAAAATATTCCTAAAAACTACACAAATAAGAAGTGGTGTTTTGTACAAAAAATTGGAAAGGAAATTTCATGGCGTGTCCTGCCGTTTCTTTCTTCCATTATGTACGCACGCGCATATGAATCTGTTTATATTTAAATTCTCTTTAAATAAATCTTTAAATGTGGGCAAGGATTGCTCCATAATGGAGTGCAGACAAGCAAATCCATAATACATGCATTTTCTATATTTTCTCCATTTACAGATTGATGAATAGAGAACCAAAAGAATAAATAATTTATACTTGTAGAAATAGAAATCTGTGTATGCGTTAGACAAAGATCTTAGAAATCTTAATTTCTAACCATGTGGTCAGCATAAACTAATATTATGGAGATGGAAAAGTTTTCTTCAATGTTGTCTCCATCAACAAAAACATTTACAATGGAAACAAAGATTTTCAGTACAAAATAAGTTTGTAATTAATAGGATAATTTGCTTTTCCAGATATTCAAATATGGCATGTCCTTTTGTAAATAGTGATTTCACAAAGCAATGCTCCTAATTTAGTCTAAAGCATAAATGTTACTTTTGTTGTGTAATATCTGCATTGTAAAAGGGGATGAAATAGCTTTGTTAGTTTGATTTCTTCTCCTTTTCCTTCATCTTTCTCTTTTTCTTCCTTCTCTTCTTCTCCTTTTTCTCTTTCTTCTTTATCCTAGGCTGTTCTCCCAAGACCTGGATTCTGCACTTCATGGCAGTTATTTCCCTTTGTCTAGTTGTGCATCATCTTCTCAGTGTTTTGTCCACTTCTAATTCCTTGGATCATGAACTGAATTTGAATATTTAACCTTCAAATGATTTCTCCATGAAAAAATAACACTGAATCTTTATCACGTCTTAAGAATATCTTTCTTATAAATTGGCATGTTCTTCAAATTATTTAAACCAAGTGTTCATCAAATGCACTCTACTAATACCATATAAATGTACAAATTTTGTGCTTCAGTACTAGAGGAACACAAGACAGAAGAATCTCGCAAGTCTTCCATCTTTATGCACTGATTTTAGTACCTTTTGGATTTTAGCCCAGTATACTAACAGTGTGTTTCTGTATCACGCAGGTGGAAGTGAGAATCTGAGGCTCATTTAACAGTGTGAATTTTCCCAATGTATCACAATTACAGAGACACCTGTGCTTTCTAACTTTTTGCTGATCCACTCTGAAAGTGCAGTGTTTGACTAACTGTATGTGAGTACACTTAACTTCCATATTTTATTTTATTCCCTTAATCTGCTTTGCTTGGTTATTTCCTTTTCTTGACTTATCCTCCCTCCTTCCTTGCTTGTCTGTCTTCCTGCCTTGTTCAACTTTTGCTTTTCTCAATCTACATCTTTATCCTCTTTTCCTTTATTTTTTTTTCTTCTCTCACACTTCACTTGTTGAATTTTAAAAAGTTGCCTTTAAGCTATAGTTGTTCTTAATGCTCATGGAAATCCTAATTGACAGAGTTTTATTTACTCCTATAGCCAAACAAAGAGCAGTCACATTATTTTATATATATGATATTTAATTATTTCATTTTCTATCAAACATGCTTCCAGTTTCACAATAATAATTAAAAAAAACTTCAAGGCTCTACAGGCAATCTATTTGTGTTTAAGCAACTGGACTGATGTACAACCTGCCTTTGCCTAGCAATTGCCTGTGGAGGCAGACCTCCCCTAATCTTCTTATGCTGTACTGCTTACAAGGCAACCCTGTACTTCTGGTTTACAATTCTGCTTAGATCCTGTTACAGTTCTACTTAGATCTTTCTTTTGGTATAATGGAATTTAATGAGGAGGAAAGCATGCTTTTAGTTTGCATTTTCAGAAGGATTTATGGTTAGACTTAGGGTATGTAAAACCACATTTACCCCAAAATAAGCAAAGGACTCATTCACTAAAAGAACATGTCCCACCTGAATCAAAAATGAAAGAACTCTTCTTAAAAGTTTTTGAATTATGCCAAAGATTAAAGAGTACTTTTGAGAAGCCAGCTAGTTTCCTACCTTTTGCCGAAGTCCACATTAAGGTTGGTTACCACTCTGGTGTGCTGACCATTTGCAAATCCACTGCTGTACCCAAGCAAGGGTGGGCCTGCCTCCTGAGACATCTGTGGACCAGAGAAGTTGGCAGGGACCACAGAGCTTTCCGTTGAAGTGTGCGCGCAGGCTGACTGCAAGAGCATTCGACCTGAGGTAACTACTTCCACGTATCAACACCTTGTCAGCGGAGATCTGAAAGACACAGAGGCTGCAGAGGGAAAAGGAAGTACCTGCTTTAGGAAGAGCCAACTAGCTCTCCCCTACAGATCTGTGGCATGAAAAAGAGAGTGGATGCCGAGCACAATCAAATAAAGCAAATTAAATGTTTAAATTATGGCACTGCCTGACATTGTTTATTGGTGGTTAGCTACACAACAAATTTCTAAAAATTCAAAGCACACATGATTACCTAAAGTTAAGATAATTTAGTTTATTTGGTCAATGGTTCTAAAGGCACTGTTATGCTACATACATTTGTTGTGATTCTTTGAGAGATGGATTGCAAGTAAATTTGTTATTAACAGTTGTTTCCAAATGACTTCCTTAAAAATAATTTGGAGCAGAGACTTCAAAGTTACTCCTATAGTAATTTCATTCTCACTCATTAGTATTCCCATGTGCATTCCTGTGTGAATGAGGGAGCGGGAGAGGTAGAGCCAATGCCCTTAAATATCCATGGAACTACATCCGTGTTTGAACATCATTTGCCATGTATTTTGCAGTAGGAACAAAAGCCAAATGCTGAGATCCATTGTTTTAGGATTTGAGTTGTGAATATGTGTTACTTGTCCATACGAGGTCTCATTATAATCCTTATATAATAATGAAAACATATGATTTTGTTAATTACCTAATAATAGAGATAGATGAGGCCCCAAAAGATTGTGTAGTTGCTCTTTCTGTGAACAGAACCATACTAAACATGATCAGAATAGTCAGCAACAGGGCGCTGAGTAATCATTTCAATTCAGATTCAGAATAGAAAGTGTTACAATGATGAGGTCGACTTTATAACTGAAAACTGTGCAGGGCTCCCAAGAAGCAGTTGCAGTGTGAAAGATGCTTTTTATTTAAAGAACTTCTTATTAAAATGAGCTCAAAATTGCTCTCCGAGTTAGCAGGGGTTAATATGCTGGTGTTTAACATACTTAAATTTTAGTGGAGCTAGCTACCACTCATAGAAATTATGAGTTGGTATCACTTTATATACTGAGTTTGTTTTGTGCCTGTCTTCTTTTCTAGAAGGTAAGTTCCATGAAGATAAGGACTTTATGTTTACATTTATATTGGCAGCAACTGTAGCACCTACACTAGGACCTGTTATGAGGTAGAAGGGCAATAAATATTGGTTGAATAAAGAAAACACCCTCAAGTTTTTCCTAAGAAAAGTCAGCGTCACATTTCCACTAACTCACACACTGCCCCAACCACTTTCTTCAGGTCTTACCTTGTACAGAGCCATTCACACGAGATCAATCAATGTAAGACATTGCTTTTTGTTTTCTTTAGAAAAAAGGAGGAATCTAATCAAAAGGTCAATTTTTCCTTTTGATTAGCAGAAAAATGCTAGCCAGCATGATATTTCTGTTTTTTTGAATTATTTGACAAAGAGAAACAGGTTGAACAGTTTAGAAACGATAGAGGATCCATTCTTGCATTTTTGAAGACTAGGGCTTTTACATGTGGTCTCAAAGTTGATGTGAGCACATAAAATCCGATGAAGACAGACCCTACAAAAGTCAAGAAACTCTATCTGATGAGAGCCCCAAGTGTGAACGCACTACACCATCACCATGTGGAAATAATAGCCTGTATTGGCAACAAAGGTTTGTATTTAGTGTGAGAAAATGCCATTGTTCTTGAAAGTCTAATTTGGTAACTATCTGGTGCTGACTCATCAGGACTGAAAATCCAATAATAAATCATCACTGTGATTTGGCACTAATGCTGGAATTCACATCATGAACTGTGTTACAGCGTCAGCTGAAACTCAAACAGGTCGCTGAAAGGTGCATTTCATCAACAGCAATTTAATTCATATCAAAGCAACTTTACCCCAAGCGAGTGGCAACTGGCTACTTTGAAAGCAGTTAACTGGTGGGGGAAATGATTGAGTTAGTCCCTATTAAAAGGTAATAATCTATAATCCTGGGTGTTTAAAATGTTGGCTCCTTAAGTTCCACAGCAAACAATATAAAAATCCACCCAGCATCTTTGTATCTAAATCATATTCGGTAATGAAGCCCTTTAGATAATTGGCACTGCTTCTCAGTAGGCCAAACTTTCTTTCAAGTTACAAATACTCACAAAAGGTTTACATTCGAAGGCAGTGCTTTGGAGATGTGCAGATTTAGTTTGTAAGTACAAAGTGAACATGCAAATTGCCTTATCTTGTGGGATTCACAAACAACCATCATTCAGATTGATTTAATACATGGCTTTTTATCTTTAAAAGTGTTAATTAGAAAATAGGGACAGTTCTCTCAACACTTAAGAGTAATAAATAGATCAAAACAGCATCCATGCTTCTGTGATGGGATTTCTGAAGGCTTTGTAAAGGGATTAATACAATTGTCAAAAAGACCACAGTGTTCATATTTAATAGTGCTACCAAGCTACAATTACAATTTTTGGACATTATTACTAAGTTTTTCCATACTTGCTATGCTCAAGAAACTGATATTTTGTACAATTTTTGTTCCATACTTTGAAGTTACCATTTTATTTTAATTTTTCCACTTTGGATTCTCAAACACACTCTACTGGAGAATATTCTAAAACAACAAATTAATACAGAAAATTATTCAGGGAAGTATGAGTTGTAGAATTGCACAAAGCAAAATTCTAAGAGAAAAATAATTATTTTTCATATATTTCCTTTTGAGTGAAAAACATAAAATTATTTTCTGACACGTTGTCTCCACTTTGAAATTTACGAATAAAAGGACAAACATAGGTACTGAAGAGTCAAATCCTGGGTCTTCTACTGCATAGTTTGATGTCCTCAAGCTAGTGAAGTGACAGCTCTGCTTTAGTTCATCTATAAAAATTGCAGAATTTGCTGGATGCTGATGGCTCAGGCCTGTAATCCTAGCTACTTGGGAGGCTGAGATTGGGAGGATCGTGATTTGAGGCCAGCCTGGGAAATCATTTGAGACACCTATCTCAAAAAATAACCAGACCAAAACAGACTGGAGGTGTGACCCAAGTGGTAGAGTGCCTGCTTTGCAAGCATGAAGCCCTGAGTTTAAACCTCAGTCCCACAAAAAAGAAAAGCAAATTTACAATCCCTTTTTCGTAGAGTCTCATAGTGAGAAGGTATATTTTCTTTTTTTACTAGGCTTAGCCACATGGCTATCCTATCTCCAGCACTGAAAGCATATGTGAAATGCCTCTCCACACTTACAAGGAAGACTAGAAAGACAGGCACAGAGTAGGGTTAGGACTCTTATTCTTGGCCTATGAGTCTGCCCATCAGCAGGAGGATGTAGGTCACGCTGTTCTCTGTCCTACCTCCTTTCTGAGACCTCTATTTGTTTTATTACTACACTGTCTTTAACCAAATACTGTGCTTTAATTAACAATTACATACAGGTGCCAAAATAGAAAAGAGTATAAAACATTCTATAATGAAATTCTTTCTTCACCATCCTTTGTTCCTTCTTTATCAGAAAACACAGTCTTTTGCCTATCATTTCAGATGTGTTCTTAGTATTTTGTTTTCTTTTTCTTTACTTCTTTTTTCTTTCTTCTTTTTAAAAACTTCTCTATGACCCTCTTCAGTTCTTTAAACTTTATGTTCCTTTTCCTTACTACATTTTCCAAGCATCCTCTTTCACCCAATCCCTTTTGAACCTAAGACCCATACTACCTGGGTCGCAGGCCTTTGAACTGTCACCTGACACCAGTCTCACAGTCCAGATCCCTTCTTTTCTGTCTGGTCAGTTCTTTAGTCAGGCACCTGCCTATCCACCCCAGGAGCACTTTAACTTCCTCCTCTTCTTCTGCCACCCTATAAATTCTCTCAATTAACTGCTTTACCTATATTCCCTTGAAGAAAATGGCAGTATAAGGGAAAGTTATAAACTCTGATAGTTGGAAGTCACTATGAATTGCTTTTATTTACTCTGAGTTGTGCCTTTCTCTTACATATTTCAACTATAAAGAACTTTTTGAGCACAGAAGAAGGCCTAACAATATACTATGTGTTACATATACATCATCTTATTGAATTTCTTCAGTAATCCCTTCCTTATAAAAATCACAAGGGAAATATTGCTCCCATTTTACAGATGAGGAATCAGGCTTAGACATTACATGGTTTGTCCAAATTCCCATAACCAGTAAGAGGTTGAGCCAGAATTCAGAACTGGACTGATTGCAAAGATTTCAGCCACTGCATCCTGCAATCACTCATGGCCTCTTTGTGCTTGTGCACTTCCTCAGCTGATCCTCATTCTATTCTAGTGCCCCATGTGATCCTTCGCCTACACTACTGTCATTGGGTTATGGTGCTTCCTCACTCATTGAGTGCATTGAAATGGCCCGGTTCTCCCTTTTCAAGGACTTTTCTTCTTCCTTTCCATATGTCTTTGTTCTACTTGTTTCTGATTAGTTGTAAGCTATAAGGATCCAGGCCAGCTCCCTTATTCCTGAGCAGATGGATGCCCAGAGAAGCATTTGCTGAACTTGCAAGATGACCAGGGGCAGAGTGAAGACTAAAACTAAGACCTCTGGACCCTGGTCCAACAACTTCACTGCTCTGGGCCTTTTCTGAGCATCTGTAACTTTGAATAGTTCTTGACCAAGACCCTAGATGCATCCTTTTCCCCTTTTCTTCCTTTTGTAAGTGACTTATCTTTCTATGGGCTGTTCCACTCTGCTTATGGATGTTTTTATTTCCATTACTAACAAATAAAAAGAGAGAACACTCTGGACCTTGCTGTTTCCTCCTCAACTTCTTTTTCTCAGCAAAATTCCATCAAAGTTAATTGTTTCTATTCACTACTTTAAAAATTTTTCCATGTGTTAATGCTTTGTTCTTTGACTTTCATGCCAGCTCTCATATATTCTGGTTGAAACTGATATTCATAGTGACATTCCTATGCACTATCATTGTCAAATTCAGTCTCTGCAGTCCAAAAGCCTTCATAGCTATAGTCACTGGGAGCTCCTGAAGTTTTTAAACTTGCCCCAAATCCCAGATACCATCTTGACCCTAAGCAGATATTTTGAAATTTCTAACCCAGTGTTCTGAGAAAGCAACTAATCATCCTTTGTGCTCTTTTAGCCTTAATTTTATTCCAAATTCTATTAATTGCCCAATTTCTGCCTCCACTTTCTTTCCCAGAATCTATGTTTTAGAATCTGCCTAGAATCCTATGACCTCTAGTATTTGGACCATGCCTTGTTGCCACCACTGTGCACCTGTCTATCGGATCCTAGCACCGCATTCCAGTCACATGACTGGAATTCTCTTAACCACTGGGGTAAATGGATGATTCTGGCTGTACTTCCAATATCTACCTTTTGGATTTTTCAGTACCATTTGCTCTTGGTTCTATGGATTCTCTGGCAGGACACTTAATTCTGAAGAGTGTCAAATGCCTCTCAACTACCCCAGTGCTCTGTTGCTCCAATGAATTTCCTTCCAGACGCAAGCAAATAGATTTATTTTCTTCATGCAAGGTGGAGCTCAAATTCCCGATTCCAGTTTCTTTGAGAAGGTTTGTGCCAATTTGGTTCACTGCATCAGAGCTGGGCCTATTAAAAACTGTTTTATTTTTAGAACTTCTGCAGCCTCAAATCCTTCTGGTTTCTCACACACTCTGCCTCCACTCTTTATCATTGTAATGGTTACCCAATGTGAGTTCTCTTCTTATATTGCTGGTTGTGCTCTTATTTCTTTTGGTGGGTCTTCTTTATATCCTCTCCTTTTCTTTTCACTATCCCTCATTTATTTCTTCATGTAGACATTCCATACCTTCTAGTGTCAGTATGACACACATATATTTATAACTCTGTGCTGTGGAACATTTTTATATAGATGTCCCAGAGACAATTCTATGTTAATTCACGCAAAAACAATTATCATTTTCTAAGACCATAAAAAACATCCTAGCTTCTCTTACTGCTTTTTCTTCCTTACTTATAGAAATAGAACTACTTCTAGTTAAGATGAGAATTTTGTAGTCATAATTGGTATCATTTACTTTGTTGCTTCCACATCCAATCAGTTACCAAATCCACTTACCACCTCTCCATTGTTCATTATACCTTGGTTTCCTTTTCTTTATTCTAGCCACCACTATTCTGGCTAAAGTCTTCATAATCATCACTTAGCTGAAAACCACATTTGCTCACATGGTCTTTCCAGGATCTGGGTTCTTCTTGTATTTGTCCTGATTTTATTTTTCATATCAGTATTGAGCTAATCTTTCTACAGCAAAGTTATGACTAATGAGAAGATATCTATAATAACTACTTTGCAATATCTAACTACCTTATGAATATTAGTTGTCTTATTCTGTCACTGACTTGGTTAAATCCCTTTAAATTTTCTCTAGCACCTTCTGAAGAACGACAAGATGTCACTGTTTTTAAAGATCCCCTGTAATTTTACCCTAGTTTATGTTTCCAGATTTATTTCCTATTAATCCAATGGATTATATCCTACCCAACTGAAAGTCTTGCCATTTGCTAGACACATGTAATTTCCTCTGCCACCTATATTCGTAGTAATGCCATTCTACCCCTCCTCTACCCTGAACTATCTCTATCCCAGTGAGATGGAAGTAAGCGGAGCAAATAATATCTAGCATTCTTTGGTAAATGTCATCCTTATTAAATTTTTAGGTTCAGCACTGGTCCATCTATTAGTTTGGCATGCTGTTTTGGGCCATAGTCGAACATTAAGTCATGTACCTCATCTACCCAGATATCTTCAAAAGATGGAAAGTGACATAATTGATTATGTAGAAAATATAAAGAAAATTGAAAGTTCTTGATAACATACTCAATATGACCCAAGAGCATAATGCAGCTATTAAAAATCTACAAGATCTTAGACTGCATAGATTGAAATCATCTATTTGTAGGAAATTACAATGGCCTGGTTCTCAGTATTGTTTGGACTACACCAGGATAATGTATCTGGGTATGACATTTATTTACTTTTATTTATTTATTTATTTTTATATTCTTTTTATTATTATTATTATTATTTTTTATTCACATGTTCATACATTATTTGGGTCATTTCTTCCCCCTGCCCCCCTCCCTTATCCTCTCCCCTCTTCCCCCCTCAGTTCCAGGCAGGTCCTGTTCTACCTTTATCACTAGTTTTGTTGAAGAAAAGAGAAAAGCCTAATAAGGAAGACAAAGTGTTTTTACTAGTTGAGTTGAGGATAGTTATACAAAAATATTCCTAGCATTGCTTTCATGTACTCCTATTATGACCCATGTTGATTCATCTCTAATTGATCTTTATCTTGGTTACTGATCCCATTCTCATGATAACCTCTGTTGCTTTAAGGTTCCTGTATTAGTTCCTCTGGAGTGGGGACATTGAACGCTTTCATGTTTTGGGCTTTCTACCTATTTCTATGTCACCGAAATGTGCTCTCCCCTTATCATGTGATCCCAGTCCAACCACATTGCTACATTTGCCCTAGATCTAAAGTCCACATATGAGGGAGAACATACGATTTTTGGTCTTCTGAGCTTGGCTGACCTTACTCAGAATGATGTTCTCTAGTTCCATCCATTTACCTGCAAATGATAGGATTTCATTCTTCTTCACGGCTGAGTAAAATTCCATTGTGTACAAGTACCACATTTTCTTGATCCATTCATCAGTAGTGGGGCATCTTGGTTGTTTCCATAACTTGGCTATTGTGAATAGCACTGCAATAAACATGGGTGTGCAGATGCCTTTGGAGTAACCTGAGTTGCATTCCTTTGGGTATATCCCCAGGAGTGGGATTGCTAGATCATATGGCAGGTCTATGTTTAGATTTTTAAGGAGTCTCCAAATTTTTTTTTCCAGAGTGGTTGCACCAGCTTGCATTCCCACCAACAGTGGATTAGGGTTCCTTTTTCCCCACATCCTTGCCAACACATGTTGTTGTTGGTGTTTTTGATGATGGCTATTCTAACAGGGGTGAGGTGGAATCTTAGTGTGGTTTTGATTTGCATTTCCTTTATGGCTAGAGATGGTGAGCATTTTTTCATGTGTTTTTTTCCATTTGAATTTCTTTTCTTTTTTTTTTTTTTTTTGATTTTCTTCTTTTGAGAAAGTTCTATTAAGTTCAGTTGCCCATTTTTTAATTGGTTTATTAATTTTAGGAGAGTTTAGTTTCTTAAGTTCTCTGTATATTCTGGTTATCAGTCCCTTGTCTGATGTATAGCTGGTGAATATTTTCTCCCACTCTGTGGGTGGTCTCTTCAGTTTAGAGACCATTTCTTTTGTTGTGAAGAAGCTGTGAACAAGACAAGGGTGCCCACTATCCCCACTCCTATTCAACATAGTACTGGAATTCTTAGCCAGAGCAATTAGGCAAGAAGAAGAAATAAAAGGAATACAAATAGGTAAAGAAACTGTCAAAATATCCTTATTTGAAGATGATATGATCCTATACCTTAAAGACCCCAAAAAACTCTACCCAAAAACTCCTAGACACCATAAACAGCCACAGTAAGGTAGCAGGATACAAAATCAACCTACAAAAATCATTAGCTTTTCTATACACCAACAATGAACAAACTGAGAAGGAATATAAGAAAACAATTCCATTCACAATAGCCTCAAAAAAATATCAAATACCAAGGAGTAAATTTAACAGAAGAAGTGAGTGAACTCTATAAGGAGAACTACAAACTCCTGAAGAAAGAGATTGAGGAAGATTACAGAAGATAGAAAGATCTCCCGTGCTCATGGATCAGTAGAATCAACATAGTAAAAATGGCTATACTACCAAAAGCAATCTACATGTTTAATGCAGTTCCCATCAAAATCCCAATGACTTTCATCACAGAGATTGAAAAATCTACTCTAAAGTTCATTTGGAAACACAAGAGACCGTGAATAGCCAAGGCAATACTCAGCAAAAAAAGCAATGCTGGAGGTATCACAATACCCGACTTCAAACTATATTACAAAGCAATAGCAATAAAAACAGCATGTACTGGCACAAAAACAGACATGAAGACCAGTGGAACAGAATAGAAGGTCCAGATATGAATCCACACAACTATACCCACCTCATTTTTGACAAAGGTATCACAAACATACGATGGAGAAAAGACAGCCTCTTCAACAAATGTTGCTGGGAAAAGTGGTTATCCATCTGCAAGAAACTGAAACTAGATCCATGTCTATCGTCCTGTACTAGTATCAACTCAAAATGGATCAAGGACCTAAATAAATATCAAACCTGATACTCTAGTTACTAAAGGAAGGAGCAGGAAACACTCTGGAACTAATAGGTATAGGCAAACACTTCCTCAATAGAACCCCAGCAGCCCAGCAACTAAGAGAAAGGATGGACAAATGAGAATTCATAAAATTAAAAAGCTTCTGGGTATGACATTTAAAGAGGGGCATTGGCAGAATGGAGAACATGCAAAAGAGTATGGCTAGGATGGCAAAAGTATAGACATGATCTTGTGAGTTAAATGAGAAAAGAACCAGGATTATTTAACCTGTAGAAGAGCAAATAATTAATTATTTTAAAATAATAATTAGAGAAATAACAGTCATCTTTACATGTATGAATACCATCACAAAGAAGAGGTACTGTGTATGTTTACTTAACAAATAGAAATAGAACAACTAGAACTATTCATGAAAAAATATTGTTAAAGAACTCTCTAACAAGAGCTTGTCTACAGAGGGCACTAAGACTGAGTCTCTGAGGGATGAAGATTGTTCTAGCAGATTTTTCTACAGGAGATGGGGATTGAACTAGATATCCACAAACAATTCTTTAAAATTTAAGATTCTAAAAGGGAAAAATCTCTTGGGATATCTGCAATAATTTTACATTAAAACAGTAGACACAATGCATATAGTTTGTTAGTCCAAAGCTAGACTTGCTTTCACCAGTAATATATAATTCCTAGGTAAAGACATCCTCTCCACACGGAAAATCTTAAATTGAGAGAGAAATACCAATAGACTTCATATTTGGGTGGTTTATGATTGTTTGCTTAGGAAGTTGACAGTGATACAGTCACTATGAAAGAGCCACAAAGAACTATTGGGCTGGGATCACAAGATTAGAGAGTTGTCTTGGAGAAAACTACAATTCAGTTGCAAAGACAGTGAAAAGAAGGTCAATGGCATGTGAACAGCATAGCTTTGAAAGAAAGTCACATTCATGCTAAGAATTGTGGGAGTATCACCTAGTTCCCAGGAGATCAGCTTTGAGCATCTATAGCAGAGACAGCCTTATGCCTGCCACCTCTCACTGAAGTTCACCTGATAGGTTTTATGTCTGCAGTCTCTTCCCATACCATGTCTTGCCTGCCTTTCTCTCCATCTGCATTCTATTTTCTTGCACAGTGCTCTGGCTAAACTTGTGGGTGCCAAGTCTTCTCAAGGAACTGTCTGTCTTTGGCCTTCCATTTGTCTTCAGGTTGTCAGTTGCAGTTTTGATCACAGTTGAATTTTATTTCTCACAGATGCAATGCCAGTGGCATGAACTGATCTTCAGTGATTCTCTTCTCCCACCCCAACCCCATTTTTCAGTGTAACATTTTAGCTGCTACATTCCTTCACCACCTGTTTTGGCTCTAGATTAAACTCAAAGTTGTTTTATTCCAGACTAATATGTAAGGCCTTGATGCAACACAACTTATATCAATGGAAAAAAAAAGATTACCTGTAATCTTCTCATAAGTCATAGAAACGGTATAAAAAGCATGAACAAGTGTGATTTATCACCCTGAGAAGTGGGCATGTAATTACTTGCAAGGCTGCTTTTAGTTTATAGCATAGCTTTCTATTTCTATCCTTAAACATTTTCCCTGCATCAAACTTTTGGAGAATTTGGAACATTTACAAATGCCTTGTGCTGAGGTTTTTTTCAACAAAGTCAAGTGCACTTCGTTTCAATGGCATTGCAATGGTCTCCAATATAGCCAGAGGGACCATTTGTATTTGTACTTCAGATCTGCTTGACTAACATCTTGGTCATGTTTTACTTGCCCAATAAACTACAGTTCAGGATGAAGTGTACTAACAAACAGTGTTTATTATGAATTAAGCTCTCATTAACTTTTACAAAATTAGATGCTAATCATTTTTGGTGTCATTGCTTCAGTACAGGCATTACATTCATTGGATTATATCCATTTATCTGTTTGTTTAAGGGAAACACAAATAAATTTGATATTTCAGATTTTTTAGGTTTAATTTGTCCTTGAATCTCAAAATTCATCTCTATCTCTCCACATGTTAGACATTCTATCTTACTGATTTTTAGCCAGAAAGATTTTCTTTTTTAAAAGTTTGGAGATTTCTAACACTGGAAGTCATAGAGTGCTGTTTTCTCATCAAGTTATTATGATTCCATGAAAACATCATTCAAAGTAGAGCAGGCTTTTGCTTGAAAGGATTTCTCATCTTAGCTATTCTGGGCATGACACAACATGGGTCACTTATCCTAACTTTATTCATGATCCATGATCCATCAGGGTGAGACACCACCATGTGTAATCTCTAATAGAAAGAACATTCCTGGTTCCTGGCTGGCCACTGGTCTTTACTGCTTATTGATTAGTGGACATCCTCATTCACAAAAAGCCTAGTGCTATTTATCATGCAAGGGATTGTGGACATGACAATTTTAGCAAAAAGTGGGCACAGCAGACAAATAAACTAACATATTTTGCATAGTGGTTAGATTTTAGTTACCTGAGTTAATGGATATTTGTGCTGTTCTGTTTCCTCCAAAAATCCTTTTTTTTTCAGACCTGGAGAGTGATCTTCTATTAAATAGTAAATAATGAAATTGCTTTGAATTAAAAAGGCCTCAAAAACTGTTGAGTTTTCTTGGTGCATCTTTTTTCATACCTGTTCAATTTATCTTTTTCTTCTAGTTTTTACCCAGGATGGACTGAATCATTAGCTAGCCAAGGAGATCTGTGTCCTCTTTCTAAGCTTGCTATATGATTCACTCCCTTTCTTAACTGAGGTAACTAATGAAGAACTTTGATGCAGAGCTCTTCCTCTCCCTTCCAGCTCCTGCTGGACTCTTGGCAGCATTTAGAATAAAAGTGAATAAAGATGGTGATAACCTCAACTAAGTTGTTAAACATTCAATAATCTTAAATAAACAAGCTTTGTCAAGCACCTTTCCCATGACCCCATAGTAACATGGAATCTTTCATCATGATATCTGTTGTCACTGTCACTGGTGATTTAAGGCTCAGGGGAATTCCTGAGGCACGGGAGCTGTCCTCCAGAATGGATAGCTAGCATCAGATTCCCTCTGGAAAGATAAGTTATAATGAAGCTCTAGGTCACTTTTCTGCAGGATTGAAGTTCACTGAAGGTCTTTGACCAATCCTAACCCCTTCAAATGACACATGGTGCCCTATTTGGGGTTGTTTTGGATCAGACTTCATAGACTGCTGTGAGCTTCTGGACCTCTGGCAAACTACTGACATCTTCCTTCTGTTTATATGCTGTATTACATAATAGGTCCCTCTTAGGCAAATGTGCTATAATTGAAAACAATGGTTAGGTTGGGACATCAGTGCTCCTTAGAGTTGGGGATGACCTTATGTATACTACTTCAAGATATATTCTTCCCAAAACATATGATTTACAAATAAATTTGATAAATTTTAAGCTCTTTAAATTCACATACTTATATGTTATTTGCACTTTATTTTCTTAATTCCTTCATTCTAAATCCAGAATAATATTCCTTTGGTTTGAAATCATGCAATTATTGTCTTTTCTTGGAAATAGGCTAAGTTCATTTCTACTATAGAAAAAGAAAGATACAGATATTTGAATTCTGTCTTTGCCTCTTATTATAGAATACAAGAGCCAATTAAAATGTAAGTAGTAATTTAGTAGAGACTATGGAAGCTTTTATGACTTAACTATATTCAGGTGACATCATGGCTTCACATGAAAGTGTGAGTTGAGATGAAATATGCTTATTAAAATCCAAATTCCATCATATCATGGATAACTTGTGATCTCTAGCTTTGGAATGCTAAGTCTTATAGAACACGCTGGGGTCTTCACAATGTCTGCTATTAATAACAAAAATAAATTCTACCCCTCTGTTTGCACCATTTATTCTCACCACCAATCAACAACTCAACACAACATTTAGTAACAGAAAAAAGAGACATCTAGTACATATATATATATACACACACACATACACACATATATACACACACATATATATATATACATATATGTACTAGATAATTTGAATAATTGTTTGGAAACTTAATCATGTGCTAGCATTCGTTCACTGAAAATTGGGCTAATGGCTTTTAAATAATTTCATTTTAAGATGATTGTATGTCTATTTGTATATTTCTGTGGTTGGTTGTCTGGACTAATAAAGCTCAGATTAGTGATTTTTCTTTATGTGGCCCTGTCAACTTCTCTCTTTTATGGGTCACAGACTTTACCTTTGACACCAACCTGTTGTCCACACACATCTTTACTACTGGCCAACAAGGAGATGTGACTAGATACTATGCATTACTTAAAGCAAATCTGTCACCATGTTTAAGATAACAACTCATACCACATAATCTGTGGTAGATGATTCTATGGCTTCATCTCAAGGGCTAGACCTTGAGCTTGTATAAGTGGATATGCCTAGATGTAAAGGCACAGACCAAGGACAGTTACTAATCATATCACAGATTTATCTGGGGGAAAGACCTTTATGAAACACTGAGCTGTTTGTAGCAAAAATTAGTTTAAAGACAGCTGTAGATTTTATTATTTTAAAAACTCTGGATGAGGGTATTGGATTAGATAAACTTTAAAGTCCTTCCAGCTCCCTACAGTCTCCAAGTGCATTGATTAACATACATAATGTACAACAATGTAGTTTTATAAAGCAAAATTGGCAGGAAGATAATATTCTCTCAAGAAAAACTACTTTCTGTGAGTCTTCCTTTTAAGCTACATAAAAAAAAAGAGGTGATCAAGTAGAGCTCAAAAATAATTTCTGGGCTTAAACTTAAAATTCTTTTATCTGGAACAGATTATTTCATTCCACAATTAGAAATGAGATCCAAAATGCAAATATTACTCAGAGAGATAGCACATTGCTTCATATTCACACTATGGTGTTAACAACTGCTATAAGAGCCATTTTATGGAGTAGGTTTGAGAGGGAGAAGCATACCTTATTCAAATATATGAAGATGATTTTACAAATCATATCCTATTTTATTCCAGTCCCAATTCTGCCAACCCTTCTGGGTATGTAACAGTTTTAAAGACAGTACTTTAAAATTTGAAGAGGGGGAAAAAAGTAGAAATAGCTTAAATGAGAATATAACTCCTAGGCTTTTACCAAATGCATTTTCATAGTTTTCCAGTTTGTTATTTTTTTCTTGAGAAAGGGTGAAAATTCTTGGAATCAAATGTATAATAAAGTACCAAATATATGCTATTTCTTTAAAGTTTTGCATCTCTATTTTCCTAAGCTCTGTTAGTATAAACCAAGTTTCTCTGATACCTGAATTTGGTGAGACATGTTACTTATTGTCCCATTGACCAGAAGGAAATCTATCTAGTACTTGAAGATTTAGTCCATTTGGAGCTCTGTTCAGTCATATAAGCATGTTACTTTGATAATAATAAAACAAAATTAAATAGGAGAAAAAGTAAATTTGTAAAGAAACTGAATTTTAAAGTTGCAGAATATTTGTTTCCCAGGGAGCAAGAGAATCAGGGCTCCAAATGTGGTAAGTGGATTCAGGTGGGATATAGAAGTTGTTTCTTCTTCTTCTTCTTCTTCTTCTTCTTCTTCTTCTTCTTCTTCTTCTTCTTCTTCTTCTTCTTCTTCTTCTTCTCCTCCTCCTCCTCCTCCTCCTCCTCCTCCTCCTCCTTTTCCTCCTGCTTCTCCTCCTTTTCCTCCTCCTCTTCCTCCTCCTCGTCCTCGTCCTCCTCCTTCTTTCTTTTTTGGTGTGCCTGGAGTTTGAACTCAGGGCTTCACACTTGCAAAGCAGGTGCTCTACCAGTTGAGCCACATCTTTAGTTCATTTTGCTCTGGTTATTTTGGAGTTGGGGGTCTTGCAAACTATTTGCCTGGGCTGATCTCAAATAGCAATTCTCCCAATCTCAGTTTCCCAAGTAGCTAGGATTACATGCATGAGCCACTGGCCCAGAAAATTGTGTATTCTTAATGTAAGGGTTAAGAGGATTAAAGGAGACACCATTAAACCCTGTCTTTTTTGGTCTGGATGCTCTATCCTTCTTGGACTAGGCAGATGCAAGCCTTCCCTGGGACAGCTGCTGGATACCTGAACCCCCTGAAGTCATTTGAATAGGAATCCAAATCAGAGAATAAGGCTAGGTGCTTTCCTATGCCTTAGCTGAAAAGGATTGGCTATCCGATTCACAGTGCCTAAGAAATGTCAGGGCATTTATTCCATAGTACTGAGAGCAAAGTTCATTTAGCCAGCTTCACTGGACCTCCATGGATGTCTTATGGGAGCAAGTTGAGTCCTTTTTGTCTGTGAATCTGAGACTAGAAAGAGCCAGCAGTCTCTACTGCTATGCCCTCTGCTCTTGCCCTCATCTCATGCCAGTGTTTCTGGCTCTCCATTCCAGACCTTGACTTTGAGACTAGATGCCTGCCAGATTCCTTCTCTGGCAAGAGCAGCTGTTACTTTTGGCCCATTTTAAGGCTTTTTAGGTTTTAGGAACTCCTCAGTGAGATCATTTTGTTTATCTTTTGAATGTTAGGTGACCAGACCTTTGAAAAATTGATATTCTTTTTCCCCTATAACTGTAAACTGGAAACTTCACTCATGTGGGTACGGCATACTGAAGACCAGGCTTTCATTCGTCTTAACTTCCCATATAATCAAAAGAACCTAATGAATTCAAGTTGCCTGTAACATTTTGTGTGTTTCTAAGTTGAAACTGAATTCCCAACCAACCATGTGAGCAATAATGAAATTCAGGCAGAGAGACTTATTTTCCTGATGTTAGGAACGAGACTCTCAGGGTGAACTCTTGGGTTCTACTCCCTGTTACTTAAGATGACATTTAGCACTGATCAACTGCATTTTAGCACACAAATTATTTTGAAGATCCTGAAGACAAGTAATGGATGATTTGAGTTTGACTAGAAATACAATATATAATCTTGTATTCTACTACATTAAAAACTACACAGCATACTCTATGGATCACAGCTTAATTATGAAGATGATGCAGTAAAAGGGTCCCTCATACTTTCATACGAGAATTTAGGTACAGTAAGCAGAACATAATTATTCTAGTTGGAATTTGGCCAGAAGTTGGGGATTAAAAACCCTTAGTGTTATGAAAAGTTCCATGGGATGTTTAATGACTAGAAATAGCCAGAAGCTTAGATTTATGGCATCCAAAAATAGAACCCATAGCAGGATTAGTTCACCGGGGTCATGCTGGGGCACAGTTTGGACAATAGTGAAAAAAACCCATTTATTGAATCATAAACATAATGTCTAGCAGCTCTGGGTTGGAGATTTGTATTCGAGCACTACTTACCAACTTTTAGTAGCTTCTTTGAATGTAGTACCCCACTGGCATTCAATAAATGCACAATAGGAAAGAAAATGTCAGGTAGGCTTAGATGTGAACGATGATAGTCTAGGAAAGCAAGGACCAAAGCTGGTGTTAAGTGTTGGTGACTGAGGCAGCACTGCATGATGTGATTTCAAAGGCAAGGTAGAGAGGAATCAGGAGAACCAAACCCCACTGTCACCTTGATCTTGACTTTCAGCCCTCAGAACTGTGAAAAAACAAAATTTTGTTGTTGAAGTTCCAGTCAGTGGTATTTTGTTGTGGTAGCCCTAGCAAACTAAAACTCTAACTCTTTTTCAGATGGAGTGTATCAGGATTAGAGTTAGATTCCATAGCTTGTGGGAGGATGAGGTTTTTCTTGGATCTTTCTAGTCCCACAGAAAAATCCTGTGGATCAGATCCATCTCCTCATGTTGATTCTTAAGGTATGGTTTAAATTCAAAATATTATTTGGGCATATCTAATACAAAAAGAGGTGATAATAGGGAAATGTTGATCAATAGGTTTAAGTTATAAACAGGGGTAAGAAGTTCTGGTGTGCTGTGCACAGGAGGGTGACTATAGATAACAATTATGTACTATATATTTCAAAAAGTTAGAAGAAAGGATTTTGAATGTTTTTACATTCAAAACAGGAAATATTGAGGAAATAGATATATTTACCTTGATTTAAACATTACACAATGCATACATGTATCAAAACATGTTACCCCATTGATATGTGTAATTTGTGTGTTCTTTCATACTAGTTAGTTATAAAGAGAGAGAGAAAGAGAGAGGTGGTCAGCAAATAAGAAACTGGGAAATGCTAATTGTGGTGCTTTTCAATCTTATTATCAAGATAGAGTGCACTGATTCATTGCTAGAAGCAGTGGTTGGTTGACCAACTTTTCATGTTATGGTAGAGTTACATGTATCTTCACTGCTTATATATTGTGGGTAATTTGCCATGATGGCCCTCTATTGGTTGCTTCTGATGTATTGAATGAATTTTCATGAGATAATTTGAAAACAGGCTTTGGGGGCTATGAAAACTTTGGTGTCAGCAAGTGATGAAGGGCTTCCTGCATTAATATTTTTAAATATAAATGTAAAGTAACTACAGTCCCAGCAAGTAGGGGCATTGGTGTTTAAAACCACTATTAATTGTTAATAACAAAACTACAGCCTTTTTAACACAATTGTTGATGTTCTGCTTGTAGAACCTTGGAGTCTTGAGGGCAAGGATAATTTATACTTGCCAAATCACTAAGAGAAAATTCCAACTATGTGGAGATGTAAATATTCAGTATTAGAAAGGATAATTAAAGATAGGCTAAATATTTACCCAGTTCTTTTCTTTTAAATCACAAGTAAGCCTTCTTTGGTTGGTTCAAATTTTCTAATAGGCAATAGCTGGAAAAAAAGTGAGTGGTGATGGAATGATGTTTTTCTTTTCCTATACAAAATATATTTTACAGCTCCTACAGTCATAAAACATAACCCCCTTCACTGCTAACTAAAATTTTGTTTTGCAATCATCTTGTTTTATCAATGTATTCTTAATGAGATTTAGTTTATGTTGCATCAAAAAAGTTTGATGTTGAATATGAATATAAGAAATTCAAATTTTGCAGCATATTAAAGGACAGTTGAGTAGGATATAAACACATTCTCTGCAGAAGTTTAGAAGTGCACAGACATCCAAATGTTTAAGGACTCCTAATTGTCACCATTTTAAAAGAAACTTGCAGCAGGCTCACTGACACCTGTATTGTGAGAGAATTATGATATAGAGAACTTCATGTAAGGCTTTTTTTTCAGGAGTTCTTTTCTTCCATCTTTCATCCTCCTTTGATCACTTTCTCATGAGGGGATTTTCAAACTGCTATTCCTGAGAAGGCAGTTTCTAAATAAGATCATGCTTCACTCATGGTCCAGGCTGGAAAACAGAAACCACTCTAGGTTTTTCAAACAGAGGCAATTTAATAAAGGGGGTTTGTTACATAAATGATAAATGTGTTGATAAGGTTAAGATATGGTAGCCCAGAAATTAGAAATAACAGAAAGTTGCTACCATCTCTACAAGGACACAAAGAAATAGTATTACCCTCATAGCTCAGAAATGAAAGCCATCTTCCAAGTGCTCAATCCTTGTTGGAGACTTCCCTGTTGTAGCTGTGACCATTGAGGGTATTCTCCCATGGGAGCTCAAATAACAGGGAATGTAGACAAATTACCACGGGTGCAGATCAAAGGTGATAAAGAGCAGAAAATATAATGCCCCCTTTTCCTCTCAGGATTCTGCTAGTACCTTTCTTGACAAACTCTCCAAATTCAGAGGTGCTTGGGAAATGTAGTTCCCAAAAATGCAGAGCAAATGAAGGATGACTTATACACACAAAATGGAGTTGCTTTTGTCAGTCTTTCTCTTTAGTTTAAATTATTACCTTAGGACCATGGTACACTGAAAATAACTTTGGGACCTTATGAAAATTGTGGATTTTTTTCTTCCTTTTTTTTTTTTTGAGGGAGGGGCAGGTGGTACAGGACCTTGTGCTTGCTAAGCAGACATTCTGCCACTTGAACCACTCCACAAGTTCAAGTTGTGAATTCTACAACATGAGTTTGTGTTGGTTATGTTTGAAATAGGGTCTTGCTTTATGTCTGGGCCATCCTGACCACTTTCCTCCATGTAGCTGAGATGACAGGTGCACCACTGCACACATCCATTGAACTTTTTGCCTGGGCTTGCCTTGAACTGTAATCCTCCTGATTTCAGCCCCCCCTCCTGAGAAGTTAGAATTACAGGCCTGAGCCACCACACCTGGCCTTGTTTTATTTTTCTATGAGACATTCAGTAACACAGTTAAAGTCCCCCTGGATCCTAGAATTGGAAATTCATGGAAAAGGGGGAAGCAGTGGCCAAAGCACCACATGGTACCTATTGCCCATATTAGAGTTTCAGACCCAGACTCTGAATATTCTTCAGAATATCAGTTCCCAACTTGTTACATGACATTTCAACTTTAGCAATTTTCTACTAATGAACTCCTTTATTTCTGCTTGTCTCATTAGGACACTCTATGCTTTCCAGAAGCACAAGTAAAGCTTAATAGATATAAAGCCATTCCACTGGTGCTGCTATGATCAAGAAGCTACAATCAATCTTGTTTTCTTCAAGCATGTCATAAAAAGAAAGACCCTTTTCCTTCTGATTAGCATTCTTGAACACAGTACAAACTGATGACTTGCTTGAAGTCATTCACTGTAGGGATACAGCACCTACTGCACGTGATAAAACGACATAAGGCATATGAACTGCTCATTACAATCTAATTAGTTTAGGCTTTTCATTTCATTTTATGTCCTGAATTGAACCTGATTCAATATGATTCTGAGCTCAAGTTCATCATGTCTTCTTCCTGGCATGCAAGTTCATGGTATTTGCTTGCTAAATTCCATGGTTATGAGACTTATTCCTTTTTTTGCTTTTTTGCTCTCCCCCCTCCCCAGAACTGGTTTGATAGAAGGTCATTAATATAAAACAACAGAGGTCTTTGCTATTGTATTTTCCTCCATGAGAAATTTTGATTTGACTTATAATAACATGGCTGTTGGAGAATTTCAAGAAATCCATTATAACAAGTTGACTTATGTAAGTTCATTTCCTTATAATGCTATGACAGAAATATTCCAAACCTTTGGAATATAACCCAAAGGATAACCTGAGTGAGTTTGGCTAGCAAACTCAATTACATTGAAGGCTTTTTTTTTGAAAGTAAGATGGCTTCTATTTTGGGGTAATTCCAGTAACAACCTTCTGTTCTTAAACTAACAGGTAGGCAACATACACATTGATTTTTTTTTGAGCTCAGTGTCTTAGGAATTGTAGGAAAAGATGGGATTTTTGTTGTTGTTGCTGCTATTTTGTGTTTAGTTATTTTTTCAGGTAGGGTTTCAAGTTTTTGTCCCAGCTGGCCTCAGACTGTGGTCCTCTTTCTAACACCTCCCAGTAGCTGGCTTCACAGGTGCATGCCACCACACCTAACTTGTTAGTTGAGATGGGGGTCTTGCAAACATTTTACTGGGAGTTGGTCTCAAATCACTATTCTCCTGGTCTCTGCCTCCTGAGTAGCTGGGATTGCAGGTATGCCTCACCACTCCTAGCTTCATAAGTATATTTTGATTGCTATCCATGAGAGCTTTAAAAATTTGTTACATCATCTGGAAGACAAAGATGGTTTTATATTCACCTTGTAAAATACCTTGAGGCTTTACTGAAAATTGTCTCTTGATTACATGCATTATCATGAAGCCATGTCTTAGGAAAGCCTTCTGGAACTTAATTAATAAAATAATTTTGAATAAAGTAGATTTCCTTACATTACTATGTTCACTCTGCAAACAATAATAGAAAAAAGTAACACACATATCCAATGCCTTTGTTGAGGGATATATTTAGATGAAAGATGTAAAATATCTAGAATTTTGTCCTTCAAAACATGTATGTTCACCATTTTGGTCCCTCTGCCTCCCTGTTCTGGGGCAATCTAATATATAAAATTTCTTCCATAAATGAAATCAGGAAACTCCATGTGGTTCAGTTGATATAATTCCTAGATCAACCATGCTCTGCTCAAAATGTTTCCTTTATGATAGAGGGGTTTACTAGTTTAATTCAATTTTTATTTTCTAACTGATCATCATCATCTATGTTACCATTAACTGAGCTTTACTGTGAATTGAATATTTTGAGCCTACTGCATAAACCTTTTTCCTCTTTTGAAGTCCAGAGAAAAGGTAATATTTTTATAACATTCACCAACCCACTTGCTAGAGAAATTGAGTAAATATCTGCTTTATTTATTTAAGTTTTATATCCTAACTGACAGTTCTTTATTTATGTAACAATTTATTGAAGGCTTGTGGTTAGGTAGAATGTAACCTTTAATTCAGCTATTGTTAGCACTTTTGTATGCCAGAGAGAGGTTCTGAAATTTTCAGTAGGCCATGGACTCTTAATAGGGAATCTTAATTGTTCCCTTAGTACTTAAGAGCCATCATGAGATCTGAGTTATATACATTTCTTACATATAACCTTCAGCTCAACATTGAAGGGAAGACATCTGTCCTTGTGTGTGTGTGTGTGTGTGTGTGTGTGTGTGTGTGTGTGTGTGTGTGTGTATTTATGTGTGGGTTTTTTTTTTTTTTTTTTTTTACTTACATTGTCAAGGATTCTTAAGGGATTGGTCTTTGTTAATTAGCAATTAGTAAAATGAGTATCAAGCTCCTGATAAAATATTGCTAGGGAAATTGGGAAACAGAAGGTTACCCAAGCCACTAACCCAATCTTTGGGGAGGGGAGGGGGTGGGCAAAGAGGGAGTGGAGGAGCCAGAGGTGCCCTTGGCAGTATACGCTGCTGGCTGCTGCCCATGTCTTCTAGCACGTTGTCCAAGACATTCTCCTTCTGCCCTGCAGCACGGTTCTGAGGCCCATGAGACTGCAATGAACTAAGAAGTTGTTACTTGATTAAGGACTACTGAGATGTTCATATTGGAATTAGAAATGGTATGAAAATCGATATCCTCTTTGCTTATAAAGACAGTGGAACTTACTTGCCATCTTTTGCGTTTGAACTGATGGCAGGTTTGGGTTGTCTGGACTCTGGTGAAACTGCACAAGGTTGCCTGGCAGTTACATACAAGGGTTGATGTCCATGCAGTGAGAGAGAGCCAAGCTCCCTGGTCAACATGGAGTCAGAGCCAGTGACCCCTTAATGCCATGTGCTAATCAATGTGAGTCTTCATTCATGAAATAAGTGACAGGCAACATAATAGGTTTCAAAGTTAGATCCACAGAAGTGAAATATTAAAAATATATAAAGTGAAAATAAAAGTGAAAAAAAATCATCTTTAGGAATAGGCCAACCATAGTAATTTTTTTTTTTAGTTTTCTGCCACTTTACAGAGTTTGCCTCACTGAGGGCAGTATTTTCTTTTTCTTTTATTATCATATGTGCATACAAGGCTTGGGTCATTTCTCCCCCCTGCCCCCACCCCCTCCCTTACCACCCACTCCGCCCCCTCCCTCTCCCCCTCCCCAATACCCAGCAGAAACTATTTTGCCCTTATTTCTAATTTTGTTGTAGAGAGAGTATAAGCAATAATAGGAAGGAACAAGGGTTTTTGCTGGTTGAGATAAGGATAGCTATACAGGGCATTGACTCACATTGATTTCCTGTGTGTGTGTGTTACCTTCTAGGTTAATTCTTTTTGATCTAACCTTTTCTCTAGTTCCTGGTCCCCTTTTCCTATTGGCCTCAGTTGCTTTTAAGGTATCTGCTTTAGTTTCTCTGCGTTAAGGGCAACAAATGCTAGCTAGTTTTTTAGGTGTCTTACCTATCCTCACCCCTCCCTTGTGTGCTCTCGCTTTTGTCATGTGCTCAAAGTCCAATCCCCTTGTTGTGTTTGCCCTTGATCTAATGTCCACATATGAGGGAGAACATATGATTTTTGGTCTTTTGGGCTAGGCTAACCTCACTCAGAATGATGTTCTCCAATTCCATCCATTTACCAGCGAATGATAACATTTCGTTCTTCTTCGTGGCTGCATAGAATTCCATTGTGTATAGATACCACATTTTCTTAATCCATTCGTCAGTGGTGGGGCATCTTGGCTGTTTCCATAACTTGGCTATTGTGAATAGTGCCACAATAAACATGGGTGTGCAGGTGGCTCTGGAGTAACCTGTGTCACAGTCTTTTGGTTATATCCCCAAGAGTGGTATTGCTGGATCAAATGGTAGATCAATGTCTAGCTTTTTAAGTAGCCTCCAAATTTTTTTCCAGAGTGGTTGTACTAGTTTACATTCCCACCAACAGTGTAAGAGGGTTCCTTTTTCCCCACATCCTTGCCAACACCTGTTGTTGGTGGTGTTGCTAATGATGGCTATTCTAACAAGGGTGAGGTGGAATCTTAGTGTGGTTTTAATTTGCATTTCCTTTATTGCTAGAGATGGTGAGCATTTTTTCATGCTTTTTGGCCATTTGAATTTCTTCTTTTGAGAAAGTTCTGTTTAGTTCACTTGCCATTTCTTTTTTTTTTTCATTTTTCTTTTATTATTCTTATGTGCATACAAGGCTTGGTTCATTTCTCCCCCCTGCCCCCACCCCCTCCCTTACCACCCACTCCACCCCCTCCCTCTCTCCCCCCTCAATACCCAGCAGAAACTATTTTGCCCTTATTTCTAATTTTGTTGAAGAGAGAGTATAAGCAATAATAGGAAGGAACAAGGGTTTTTGCTGGTTGAGATAAGGATAGCTATACACCAACCATAGTAAATGAACTGTGGTTTGAGGATGCTGAGATTTTATCTCTTACTTTATAATACTTAAATTTGTTGAGGTATAAGATTCTGTTGAAGTGGAAGATCCTGTCTTCAATGTTGTTGCTTATTCTTACTTCCATGAGACCAACTTAGGGTCATTGGAAATAAGATGAGTTAGGAAGCACATATGGCTTAACAGCTGATAAATGGTGTACACAATTTCGTATTTACTCATCCCACTTGGATTATATTTACTAGATCTGTGTATGCCAAATCACACAGGATGTCAAGTGGTATGATTTTTCTATGAAATTCTTCATTATCATCTTAATTTTAGTGCAGTGTTAGGTTAGTATAGGAGACAAGTGTGGCTTTGTATCCTTACTCCTTAACTGATTTAGTCATTTTAATCACCTAACCTCCATGAGCCTCAGATTTTCTTCTCTATCAAATGAGAATCATTCAGGCTTTCTGTGTAGACTTTTTAATAGAGTACATGAAAAATACATACTGAATAATCTATGCTCAAGATTACTTTCTCTTCTCTTTTCATGCCTATTTTTCTTTACATAACTGTTTATGTAATACCTGAGATTAATTTTAAGCAATAAAAATTTATTTCTCACAGTTCTAGGGATTGGGAATTACAAGATCATGGTGCCAGAAGAGTTGGTGTCTGAGGAGGGTGTTTTCATGTCATGTCCTCACAGCAGACAAAACAGAAAGCAAAAATGGACTAACGTTTGTGTTGTCACAGGGTTAAAGGAACAGAAGAGTAAGGCATATCTCCAAGGCTTCTTTTACAACAACGCTAATCCCATTCATGAGGATGAAGTGATTTAATCTCTTCCCCAAAGGCCCCCCCTCTTAATATTGTCACATTGGGTATTAGTTTCCAATATGTAGATTAGAGAAACACAGATATTAAAACCACAGCAACAATTGTGCTTACAGATTACCATGGGTACATCCCATCTTCACCAATAAAGAATATTTTAATAGGGAGGCACATATTAAAAAATTCAGTTTGGGAATCTTCTACCTAACTTAGAAAGTCCCAATTTTCAGGTATAAAAAAAATTCCATTTCTTCCTGGGTGCAGTGGCTCATACCTATAATCTTAGTTACTCTGGAGGTGGAGATCGGGAGGATTGTAGTTAGAGGCCAGCCCTGATACAAAGTTTATGAGACCCCATTTCAATCAATAAAGCTGGGAATGGTGGTGTGTTCTATAATTCCAGCTATGTGGGAAGCATATATAGGAGTATCAAGGTTCACACTGGCTTGGGCATGAATGCAAGACCCTATTTCAAAAACAACTGCACAAAAAGGTTGGGGCATGGCTCCGGTGTTAGAGTGCCTGTCTTGAAAGTACAAGTCCCTGAGTTCAAACTCCAGTACTGCCAAAGTTCTAAGAGATTTGTTGAAATTACATTTCTACCTTGCTTTCTATAGCTACTCCATGATGACTTTCAAGTGATATGGACATCAAATTAGAGTCAATTTCAGAATTGGTTTCATAGAGTTTTCATTGTATGTATTCACGAAAATAAAATAAAGTGTGAAGAAAATGAAATATAATTAGTTGAATTAAAGGAAGAGCCATTGTATTCTCTTGTTGAGTTTCTTAATCTATGGCAGTGAGTCATGTGTTCATAAAAACTTTTCAAAGATAGACTACAATTGATTTAAATCCCCTTAAACTTCCAGGAATAAGGCAGCTATGTGGTATCTATTCCATTCAGTTAAAAACACTTCTAACATTATTCAAGAAATATGGGGGTATGTTCCTTATTCCCCTGGGACTATTTTAAGTCCTCCCGAGAGATTTTTTTTCTAGGACACTGTCAACAACTCAGCTATTATATAAGCAGTATTGGATAGAGTCAAACTGCCAAGTGCAAAGCTTGGAATGCCCAATTAGGCATTCTGCAGCTGGAGAAGGTGGGTGAATTCCCCTCAAGAATTGTGCGTCGGTTCTGCAGCTGGAGTGCTTAAGTGGTCGATTGAGCCAACAGCTGTGAGAGCTTCATGCAGCTGGATAAGGTCCGTAGGTAGTATTAGTGATAAGACAATAGTTATATCAGTACCCTGCACTGATTATTTTTCATCTGGTTTGGATTATTAAACACTTTCTATTTCATTTATTTATATTTTGGAGATGGTGGTTATTTTTAATATTGACATTGGCAAAAGCAATGACTTCCCCAAGGTAGCACTGAGTTTTTAAAAGGAAAAGCATTGTAAGTGATGATTTTATTACATAAAACCAAGGCTTATCGTTAGATTGCAGTAGTAA